>NC_051334.1:50258307-50458006 GCF_015220235.1 Choloepus didactylus | reverse complement strand
TGTGTAAGGGGTACATAGAATTTCCTTGTATCATTCTTGCAACTTTTCTGTACTCTTAAGATATCAAAATTAACACCAAAAGAAAAAAAAGAGAAAAGAAAAGAAAAAAGAAAAAAGAAAAAAGAAATGAAAGGTAAAGAAAACAAGGATTATCCTAGTAGGGGATTACTGTCTCTAAATATTCTTTCTAAATGTTTTTCTTTCCCAAAATCTACTGCTTGGGTGGTAGGGTTTGCTGAGGGGGAAGGAAAGCACAATAGAGGGTAATAATGTATTTCAATACTTATTTAAATGCTCTCCGCGTTTCATCATCCTGATTTTTTTTAATGAAACGTTTTCGTTTGTTTGACTGCCATTCTTTCCTCTCTGGTCTTTTAAATTTATTGGTGGCTAGGTCCTTTACCTAACATGACGTGCAGCATCACGTTAATAAAATTAGTGTTAAATCTGAAAAAAAAAAAAGAAGAAGAAAGTAAAAGACAGAAAGAAAAGAAAAAGTAAAAGAAAAGGGAAAAAAAGAAACCACCTACGGCTTCCTAAGAGGCGGGGTTTGGAGGAGGGCGGGAACAAAACAGGGCAAAGCTTCCGCTTTCATTTGTATGATTATTCAATCAACAATTCTCATTAAAGGAGTACCTCCGCACTGTGATTTTTCTGTCGGCATACACTTCCTAGCGACGAGTCCACCCATGAGAGAGGGGTGTAATAATGTCGCACCACAATGGGTAATCTATGGGAACTCAAAAGCCAGATCAGATTACCTAGATTATGGTAAAATATTAAATTAAAATTCAACCGATTCGTCAGTTTCATTCTCTTCTATCTCCAAAATGCTGAACTTTCGGATTAGGTCCCACCCCCTCCATTCCTGGCCAGTGGTTTGGTCCGACCCTGAGCCTGCCAGAAGGCACGAGCTGCGACTGCGCAGAAAGCTGCTGGGGGGGGTGGGGGGGGTGGGGGGGGAAGGAACATGGCGCAAGCTCTGTCTGAGGAGGAGTTTCAGCGGATGCAGGTGCAGCTCTCCGGGGAAAAGACCACCGGGCTAGGCGGTCGGGGAGCGGGGTTGAGGGAGATTGTGCCGCCGGCTCTGAGAAGGGGTTGGTTGGGATGGACCCGGAGGTTGGTCTGGAGAAGGGAAACTGAGGCTCTGAGTGGTGAGATTGTTGGATTCCGAGATATTGTTGCGTTCTGAGGAGTTGGATTCAGTTAGCCTTGCAGGGGATGGGCAGAATCCTTGAGTGGGTGATACCTTACTCAGACTTGGAAGGGACAAGACCTCTCGTCCCGTGGAGGGACACCAGGGATTTGGGGATCACGTTGGGCTTTAAGGGAAGGAGATCCTGAGAGGGCGAAACCATTTTGTCCGGAGAGGAAGCGGGCGTTGGACTGTTTGCGTCATGGGGGAGCCCTTGAGAGGGCAATACCATTAGCCAGTAGGAGGTGGAAATTTTTGTGGTTAATACCACTATGACAGGGGATTGGGGAAAGACCCCAGATATTGTCATTGTTCCTCGGAGGTGGAGAGCTTTTGCGAGTGGTGGAGGAGGCCATACCATTGGATGAGTAGGGGCGATCCCATTAGTTCCCGGGCGAAGAAGGCTCTGAATGGGTAATATCATTAATTCTTATTGCGGGGAGAACTTGAGGAGGTGAAAGACTGAGACCGTTGGGTGACTGTTGGTGGGGGTCATCCCTGGGCTCTTTGGGGGACATCACTGTACATCACTCTGACTGGGTCAAACCACTTGACTTTGTTTTGGGGGGGTGTTCTCTGAGACAGGATGAAGGGCCATAGCATTGCACCATGAGTGGGCCCGTATTGAGGGAGTTCCTTGTTGGGGACCATTGGATTCCCTGTGTGGGAATACTCTGAGAGGAGACCCTGAGTGGGAGAAACCCTGAGTAGGGCCTTGTCGGGGGACAGGGGTATCCCAAGTGGGGAAGGGTAATTCTGTTGGTCTTTGAATGAGGGAAACCAGTTTTCCCCGGGTAAGGGACTCTGAGGGTGGAAAGGTGAATGGAGAATAACACTATAATTTGTGCAGGGGATTCTGAGCTGGTAAGGGTGATCCAACTGGCCTACCCAAGCTTTGTGAATGAGAGACCTTAAAGGATGTAGGGACATCCCATTGGATCACAACTGGGGAAATCTTGAGGGGTGTGGGGGACCCCTAAGTGAGGAACGTTATCCCACTGGACCATGAGTGAGGGAAAACCATTGGACTTTGTTGGGGAAGGACTCTAGGGGTTGGTGTAAGGGGTGTTCCAATTGGGCCAAGACTGGGGGAGACAGATCCCTGGACTCTGGGGAAGATGGGATAGGAATGATAATGATAAGGCCAAGTCCTCTGACCTTGAACAGATCACCAGGGGATGGAGGCTGGTGTTATGGGAAAGAGGGGAAGGTCTGGTGGGGTAAGGGAGAGTGGGTCTGAGAAGAATTGACCTCAGGGCTCTACAGGGCTAGTAGGGAGGGGTGTGCTGTTTGGAATGGGCCAGCTTTACTTTCCCTTAATTCTTGAAGGGGGCCTGGACATGTTTCGAGAACCTGAGCAGTGGGAGGAGGGCAGCCCCCTGACACAGTGAAAGTTGAGCAGGGGAATATCAGGCCCTCTCCTTTTAGAAAGATGGAGAAAGGTGAGCCCCTTGAGAATAGGCCCCCAGGCCTGGTGAAGAGGATGCACAATACTTACCCCTAGCAGAAAGACAGAGCATTGTTTAGTGTGCGAGGAGGAACTTTATCTTGTGGGCATGGAGAACCAGGGAATGCACATGAGCAAGAGCCTGACAGGGTCAACATGGGACATTAGAAAGTGCTCTGTGATGGCCTGAGTGCAGGGTGGATTGGAAGGGGAGAGATGGAGGCTGCAGGGAGATGGAGGAGTAAAGCTGACTACAGTTATAAATGGAGGTGAGAAGGTGAGACAGGGGCTGAGGGGCTGAGAGCTCATTAAGTATACAGCATGGACAGGCCTTAAGGAATGGCTAGAGAAGTACATGGAGGCCAGCAGGGCCCTTGGGGTTTAGGGGCTTGGTTTTCTCGTGCTGGGGGTAGGAGCACATTCCTGACCAAGTCTTTTCCCTTCCCTGCTTCCCTCCAAAGGCTCAGCTCCTGGAACTCCGGACAAACAATTACCAGCTTTCAGATGAACTACGCAAGAATGGTGTTGGTAGGCCAAGAGGGTCTCATTAGATGGGGGTGGCTTTGAAGGATGGGGGCCAAGGTTTTTTCCTTCAGAGCCCTGGCAGGGGGACCTTTCAGCTTCTTGCCACTGGCTGAGGCTGGGACTTCCTGATTTCCTCACACCAGAACTCACCAGTCTTCAGCAGAGGGTCACCTACCTGGATAAGGAGTTGACCAAAGCTCAGAAGGTATTTCCTTCCACCCACCCATCTACCCACCCATACTCTTACCTATTTGACTCATTCATCCATCAGTTAGCACCTACAGTGACCCAGGCCCAATGTGCTATTTTCATGTAGTCATTTTTTAAATTCTCGTGGAAGTCTCTCTAATTTGATCATTTTACCTAATCCTGCTTGATTTATTAATTTTAATTTACTTTTAATTCATTTCTAATTTCAACTACTTACTCATTCTCATTCACTGACTTCCAATTAAGTAGTCAAATCTATGGGTAAATCTTCCTTGAATCTGCCCCGTCTTCCATTCACCCTCCTGTCTTGTGAGCCAACCTCCCATCCCTGTCCTAAAACTGTTGGTAAAATGAGAACTTAAGCCCACCTGTCAGTTTCTCTAAAGATGAGATAGATATAACCCATTATGGCTCCTCAAAACATTCAAGGCCCTCTTTTGTCTCCTTTCTTCACTGCTCTGTCCCCATGCATAGCACAATGTTACACATAGTACATGCTTGATAAATGTTTGTTGAATGAAGGAATACAGAATGCAGAAAATCTGGCAGTCAGGAAGGCTGGGCTTCTCTTTAGTAGGGTGGCTGATTTCCCCAAACCTGGCAGTGCCCTTGGCCAGGCAGCAAGGGAACAGCAGTTTCCAGGTTGCATGGAAGGCATCCACTTAGATTTGTTTAGGCAGATAGAGCAGTGAAGCTATCATTTCTTGAGACTGGAGATCCAGCCCATAAAGGGTTAAATACTAAGCCCTATGAACAGCCTCCAGAGCTTCGAGAAAAGGATGAGTTCTGGGTGCTGGGGTACAAGGGCAGGATTCCACTCATTCATTCAGTTGGTCACTTGCTCCTCTGTTCATTCCATCGTTCCTGATTGCAAATCGTCACACAAGTTCTGTGGTTGAAGATGCTCCTATCCCCTTACTCCTATCGTCATTGTCCCCTCTTAACACTGGCCCCAGTCATCTCCATAACCCTAGTAAGGGGTCCTTCTGTGTTCACCTTATCACTCTTCCCACCCCACTCCCTTTTAGGCACTAAGCAAGAGCAAGAAAGCTCAGGTAAGAGGACCTCTGGTGGGTGAATATGTCTGGGAGACTCTTCATGGGGATATTTCTGTATTCTGGGATCTCCTTGTGCTGGCCTTTCTGTGTGTGCGACTGTCTACCTCACTGCCATGTGTTTCTTTGTCTGTCTTTGTTTTCCTATGTTTGCCTCTCATTCTGTGCTTATCTCTGTGTCTCTTTCCTTCTCCATTTCTCTCTCTTTATCTTTCTCTCTTTATCTCTCTCTCTGTCTTCCTATTCTCTCTGACTCTTGTTTCTTTCCCCAACCCTCTCTATCTGTCCCCTACCTCTGTTCTTATGTCTGTCATCTTTTTCTTTCTCTCTCTCCTTCCTTGTTTCTCTCCCCTGTTCCTTTATCTCTTCTTGATGCTTATCTCTTTCTCTGACCCTCCTCTGTCTTCTCTCTCTGCTCTGTTCTCTCTGTTCCTCTCTTTCTGTTCCTATCTCTGTCTTCCTGCCTTTTATTTGTTTCTTTCTCCCTCTCCATCCTTTTCTCCTTCCCCATCTATTCCATTTTCCCCATCTCTCTCTACCTCCTCTCTCCCCAATCTCTATCTATTCCTCTCTTTCTCTCACTTTCCCTGTCCTTGTCTCTCTCTTCCTCCCTGCTTCTCCTGCTCCTTCTCTCTGCTCGCCCATCTCTCTCCCTCCCCATCTCTCTCCCCCTCCTGTTCTCTTTCCACTCTTCCATCTCTTTCCCCATCCATGTCTTCCTCCCCTTCTCATCTTTCTCCCTCTATCTCTTGTCTCTCCCCCTTCCCTCTCCCTCCCTGTCTCTCCTTTTGTTTCTCCCTGTGTCTCTCCCATATCTTCTCATTTTCCCTGTCTCATTCTCTGTACTCTGTTCTCCTCCCCACCCCCACCATGTCTTTTTCTCCCTGTCCCTGTTTCTTTGCCCTACTTCCCTATCCTTCCTGCCCCTGTTGGAGACCTGGCCCATGTCTGCCACTGCAGGAAGTTGAGGTGCTGCTGAATGAAAATGAGATGCTGCAGGCAAAGCTGCACAGCCAGGAGGAGGACTTCCGTTTGCAGAACAGCACACTTATGGCCGAGTTCAGCAAGGTGCTGGTGCTGAGGGCAGCCGAGGGGGGTCTGAGGGGTAGGGGCCACCTGGGCTGAAACCGGAGGGCAGCAGAGGATGATTGGACAGGGGCTGGTCCTGGGGGTACTGTCCTTGGTGCTGAAACAGGACCTCGCGTGCTATTGGAGCAGTAGGGGATGGAGAGGTAGAGGCAGCGATTTGACAGATGGGGGTCACCCATAGTGCTGGGATTGGAAGGCTGCAAGCCCTGAGGTCAGCTAGTTCCTGGCCAAATCACTCCTTTTCTTTGAGCTTCAAATCTTGTGTATAATTTGGGGCTGATGCTATGGAGTCCCGGGGTGTTTGGAGCAGGGGGTGAGGAAGGGTCTTAGGTAAAGTTCTTGCTCTTAATATGGGATGGAAAGGTGCTCAAGCTGCTTCCCTTTTCTTTCTCTTCATGTGACATGATCCTGGGGTTCTACCTCTTTCAGATGATGTATCCTAGATCGTTTAATTCTATCTCCCCACTGCATTTAGTGTCCAGGCTGTTTCTAAACCTACTGGTGGAGACATTTCTCTTGTTTCCTTATCTATAGTCTATACCCATGGTTAATCATTTTCTAAGATGTTAGTGTATTTTAAGGAAAAAAAAGTCTCATGGCAACAACAGTGGTATTTCCAAGCCTCCACCTGAGAATATAATGCATAGATTAAAAAATAAAACAGTTACAATACCAGGAGAAGCAATTTAGCAAGTAGTAGTTAAGAACGAGGGCTCTTGAGCCAGAAGGCCTAGATTAAAATCTTGGCTCTACCTTTTACTGACTGTAACCTTTACCTGCCCCTTTCTTGATTTCCAAATGTTTAAAATGAAAATGATAATAGCAGTACCTGTCTCATGGGGCTTTGGGGAAGATTAAGTGGGTTAATATATGTAAACCCCTTAGAACAGAGCCTTGCACATGGTATCAGCTATGTGAGTTTTAGCTACTAATATTATCCTTTTCTTAATGGATTCATTTTCCCTCTTAAGTATTTCTTGACTCCTAAAATGTTTTATAGCCATCCTGTGGCTCTGCCCTGCCTCAGCCCTTAGCACCTCTCACTTGCTGCATTTCCAGAGCCTCCTCTCTGGTCTCCTCACTTTTAGCTTCCTCTACCAGTTCACGCCACAGAGGTTGTTCTGACCTGCAGGTCTTATCATTTGACTCCTTTAAGCAGTACCTTCCAGTGGTTCCCTGCCCGCCACCCATAGTTAGAACCACTGGTGCTCCCATCACAACTGACCTTGCCACCTCACTTCTCACTGCTTCTTCCCTCCAGCCTCAGTGGTTCTTATGGGGTGAGGCAGGGACAGACATTCCTTCATAAATCCAGCTCGTGTTTCCCAGCACGAGCCAGATATAGAGACCTCCTTCACATTCTCCCTTCTTTTCCTAGGAACTAGAAGAACTCACAGAGAGACCAGGGGTCAAGTCCTGTCAATACATGTCAGCTCAATTGTTCCTTCAACAAAGAGTTACTGAGCACCCACTATGTGCTCTGTGTTCTGGAAAATGCAGTTGTAAACAGCACAGAATGGTCCCACTCTCGGGTAGCTTACACCTGGGGGTGGTATGGGGAAAAAGATGATAACATAGTCAATAAATAATAATAATAGTGATAGCTGACATTTCTGCAACATTTACCATGTGCCAGGTGCTGTGTGACATGCCTTATGTTATTGATTAATTTAATCCTTGCAACAAGCCTATGAGGTAAGTGTTACTATTATTATCCCTATTTAACAGGTGAGGAAAACTGAGTCCCAGAGAATTTAGGTAATTTGTCCCAAGGTCACACAGCTAGTAAATGGCAGAGTAGAAATTCACATCTAAGCAGTTGGTTTCAGAATTTGTGCTAGTAACCCTACATGACAAAATAAAGTTTAATTATGGTGAGCACTAGGTAAGAAAGAAATTAACAGAGTGCTGTGATGGAGAAGACTGGAGTGTCTTCCAGGGATGCTACTTTAAAGGTGCCATCTGAGCAGATCCCTGAAGAATACAAAGAAGCCTGTCATGTGAAGAACTGGAGGAAAGGAGTAGTGTTCTGGGTAGAAAATATCCCAGACAATAAAATAAAAATTCCCCATGGGCTTCAGTATTCTCATCTGAAAATGGAGGGAATGAAATGGCTCTTCTTAAGAGTGCTGTCAGAACTGCAAGTCAGTTCAGCAGGGTCTGGCTTAGTTTTTGCATTTACACCCCTCCAAGGCCAAGGGCTAACAAATGGGGGAACTGTCAGCAGTGCTGACCCTAGAAATGCCCTGACAGCTGTCTGTGGGACTTGGGCTGAGACCCTCCACAGAAAACGGTTGGTAGTGGGGCTCTCTGTGGTGACTAGTAACTTCCAGAGGAGCCTGAGGTTGTGTCTGTGAGGTTGGGGGTGGGCAAGGGGAAATTTGTTCTCAGTGTCATCCTCTTTGACTCTGCTGCTTACCGGATGTGTAAATTTGAAGTTGTTCAACATCTCTTTGCCTCAGTGTCCTTATCTGTAAAATGTAGCTAAGTAGAGCACCTACCTTGTAGGATCGTCACGTGAATTATACGAATGAATAGGTGTAATGTTCATGTGCCAAGCACTATGTTTCAGTGAATATTGTTATGATTCTCTGCTTCTCTGTCATCTCCCTGTTCCCCTGCTCAGCTCTGCAGCCAGATGGAACAGCTCGAGCAAGAGAACCAGCAGCTAAAGGATGGGGCTGCCAGGGCAGGGGCTGCCCAAGCTGGGAGTCTTGTGGACGGGGAGCTGCTAAGACTGCAGGCGGAGAACACAGCTTTGCAGAAGAACGTGGCAGGTACATGGAGGTCCTCCCGGGGATGCAGAGACCGCAGGGCTTAAGTAGGACAAGGAAGTTGTATCCTCCCAGGGGAAGGGGAAGGACTGCAGAATCAGGCTTGGCCCTGCCAGTGTGTAACTTTGGACAAGTCATTTCACCTCTCTGAGCCGAAGCATCCTCACCTACAAAGTATGTATGGTCATGTCCACCACCTGACAGATTGTGGTAGAGATAAGAGGTTCTATCATTTTACATTTAGTTCAGTGCCTAGAACCAAGCAAGTATTAGAGATTAGCATATTGACCATTGAAAAGGAGATATTTGCTAAGTGGGGGAAGTGAATGAAGGAGCATTGGGAAAGATTCTCAGCCCAGGTTGTAGGTGGAGTCTGAGATGAAAGATTGGTAGGGTATGGGAGAGTCCCTGGTATGTGGACTTTTGGAGAGTAGCTGGGGTTTGTGGGGTGGTGGGTGGCAGTTTTAACTATGAGGGGGACTTTGTAGAATATGGGTGGGGATTAGGAGGTTATAGGAGGGATTCAGCTGTAAGTAGGGGTGGAACATGGTAAGCCTGACCCTGGAAGGCTGTGGGGCCTGGAGGATTAAGGATGAGGCTTGAGAAACCAGCTTGAGCTCATTTGATGGCAGACAGGATCCCAGCAGTTGGTAGGGCTTAACAGATTCATGAGAGGTGTGGACAGGGCTGAACTTTTGGATTGTAGGCAGGACATGGCTTGGGGTTATTTGGGGCAGTGTCTCTGCTACCCGAGGTGTCAAAGACCAGTTCTTCCTCTATTTGAGGCATGGCAAGACCACCTCATCCATCATATATCCCTGTCCTGTACACCAGCCCTGCAGGAACGCTATGGGAAAGAAGCCGGGAGGTCCCCAGCTGCCACTGAGGGTCAAGGAGACCCCCCAGGGGGCCCAGCCCCCACCATCCTGGCCCCCATACCATTGACAGAGGTGGAGCTGAAATGGGAGATGGAGAAAGAGGAAAAAAGATTGCTCTGGGAGCAGCTGCAAGGCTTGGAGGTGAATATGTGTCTTTTGGGCCTGGAGTCTTAGGGGGTAGGCAGAAGCCCTAGCCCTGCCTATGGTCCCATGGAGATGTCTGTGACATCACCGTCTCGTGGACTGATTAGGATGAGGGAGGCAGGAGGGCAGGGACCATCAGAGGCCTTACCACCACCTTGCTGACAGCAACCCCATCCTTCACCCTTCCCTGCAGAGCTCGAAGCAGGCCGAAACATCCAGGCTGCAGGAGGAACTTGCTAAGGTGGGGCTGCTGGGTTATTTCCCTGAGCTTTGCTCTACCCCACTCCCCACCTGCCGGGCATCCCCTGACAGTGCAGAAAGGGCCTAGTACCCCTTAAAAGTCTCAATTTTGTTATCTGTGAGATGGAGAGGCCCCCACTTCTGTCTCAGAGTTGCTTTCAGTATGGAATGGGCTAATGTGGTCCTACCATGTCTTGTTCATGGCAGGCCCCATCCTTTCCTTCTGTCTCCTCCCAGCTCTGCTTGTTCATGTGTTCATTTGTTCATTCATTCATTCCTTTATGTAAGCATTCATAGAATCCTGGCTCTTATCTTAGGAACTGGAGACCCAGTGGAGAGGCAGCAAGTCATGGCCCAGCTTTACAGGCCTCCCAGCCTAGTCATTTTATGACGTGGCCTTCAGTCAGTATTTTGGGGGTCATGAATAGCTGGGCTTTGGAACCTGAGGGATTGGGATGGAGATCATGTCATTGCCGCTGACCAGCTGTGTGACCAAATTGCTTAACCCTTCTGAGACTCAGTTTCCCCACTTGTAAACCAGTAGTACTCACTTCCCAGTGCTTTTTTGAGGACTCCATGAGGTAACATAGGTAAATTCTACCAGAGAGAACTTAGTAAGAAGTGTCTGAAGTTTATTTTTGTTTTGATTAATATTATTCTCACAGTTACCACATGTCTGTCCCCTTTCCCCCCACAGCTTTCTGAGAAACTGAAAAAGAAACAAGAAAGGTACATTTATTTTTTCCAGAGGTGAGGAAGTAGTTTGGGGGAACTAGAGAGTAGAGGACCTGTGGAACTGACCCATCTATGTCTTGTCTTTCTGTACCCAGTTTTTGCCATCTACAGACAGAGAAGGAGACACTCTTCAATGACAGCAGGTAACTGCCAGGGGTCATTTAGGCCAGTGTCTCTGCTACCTAAAGGATCAAAGACCAGTTCTTCCTCTATTCAAGGCATGGCAAGACCACCTCATCCATCATATGTCCCTGTCCTATTGATGGACAACAGGGACAGTGCCCAGCAGTGTAGGACAGTGTCACTGGTGCAGAGCTGAGAGAATGGCCCTCAAACTGTGTCCATTGCACCTACCCCCATCACTCTCAGGAATAAGATTGAGGAGTTACAGCAGCGGAAGGAAGCTGATCTCAAAGCCCAATTGGTTCAAACCCAGAAGCTACAACAGGAACTTGAGACTGCCAATCAGGTGCGGAGGGGCTGTGTTCTTAGATCCCTGGGATAAGGACAAGGGCTGGGAGGCTGGGAGGTCTGAGGTCCACAGAAGCTGTTAGGGAGTCAGATTTCCTGTCTTGGGAATATAGGTATTGAATGGGTCCTAGCTCCCTCACCCCCAGGAACAAGGAAAATGGGAACTGGGTAGCCCTGAGACTCTTTGGGAATATAATCCGCTTGAATCTGAGATCCCCAGGGGGTTAAGCAAGTAGGGGGCTGTGTGCCAGGAGTTTTGATGAATCTGAAACTACCAAGGATTGGAGACAGGATTCTGGATAAATCTGTGGTCACTGGGTAATGGGGACAGGAATTGGGGTAAGTCTGAAATCCCTGGAGGTTGGGTGACTTTGAGACCATTAGGAATTGGGGTGTTAATAAAGTCAACACTCCCAAAGTCTGGGGACATACGGCCAGGGGGTTACAAGACTCCCAAGAGTGGGACGACTGGGTCTGGAGGCTGAATGCATTTGAAATCCTCAGCATGTGGGAGCTGGTTTGTGTCTTGAGGCACCTAGGAACTGGGATCACGTGGGCTGCGTGGTCCTGAGAACCCTGGGGGCTGGGAACAAAAATTGATGAGTCTGAGACTTCCAGGGACTGGAACAAAATGTCTAGGTGGGTCTGAGGCTCCTGAGGGTTGGGGGTTGGATGAGTTTAAAGCCTCTAGGTTTCCTCCTAGAGGAAGTGAATCTGAGGTCCCTTGGAATGGGGGATATGGTGACTGTGGGCCTAAGGCCCCAAAGACCTGGGAACATGGGGGCTAGGTGAGCCTAAGACCCCTGGGGATCTGGGGAGAGAAGTCTGGGTAAAGCTGTAACCCCCGGGAGCTGGTGGTTTGCTGGGTCTGAAGATCCCTAGGGACAGGTGATAGGAATGATGGAGGGGAGGGAACAGTCTGAGACCTCCCCATGAACTCAAAACTAGGAGGTTGTATGAGTTTGAGACCTCTAAAATCTGGGACTGTGACTTTGGGTAGGTCTGAGATTCTTGGGAGCTAGGGGCATGGGGGTTGAGTGTGTCTAAGACCCCTGGGGGTTAGGATCAGGAGTTGGGGTGAATCTGAGGTCCCTGGAGGCTAATTGAATCTGCAATCCTTGGGGGCTGAACATGTCTGAGGATTCTGGGGGCTCCCATCTGGAATCTGGGTGAGTCTGAGGCCTCTTATGGATGGGGACTGGGGGAGTTAGAAACCCCAGGGGCTAGGACTAGGAACCTAGGCTGGGGCATAGGGGTTGAGTGTGTCTGAGACCCCAGGGGGTAATGACCTGGGGTCTGGGTGAGCCTGAGAGCTTTGATGGCTGGGTGGTCTGAGACCCTGAGGGACATGCAGTTAGGTGGTCAAAGAGGGAGTCTCTCTGGGTATTTCCACCTGAGGGGAGGCTGAGGTCTGGCGTGGGCTTGCCTGACCTCCTGATCCCTACAGACCTTGGCAGAGCTGAGAGATCAGAGGCAGGGGGAGCGTCTGGAGCATGCAGCAGCTCTGCGGGCCTTACAGGATCAGGTACTTTGTAGGGGGTGAGCTCAGGGAGGTGGAGGGTGGAAGGAGCCTGAGAGGGTGGTGTGTATCGGCAGACAAGGCCCCAGGGGTCCTGCTTCCCCCAGTCCTGGTTCTTGTGTGTGTGTGTGTGTGTGTGTGTGTGTGTGTGTCTCTCCTTTCTTTCTTGGCTGCGGGTAGGTCCTGTCCCCTTGTTCTGGGCCCGCTCCCACCTGTTGTGGGGGTGGGACCAGGTGTCCATCCAGAGTGCAGATGCGCAGGAACAAGTGGAAGGGCTTTTGGCTGAGAACAGTGCCTTGAGGACTAGTCTGGCTGCCTTGGAGCAGGTACAGGACACCTGGGAGCCCTCGCTGAACCCTCCCCAGTTCCCCCATCTCCCTCCACTTCTGGTTCACATTGGGGCAGGGTGGTCTGGATTCCATGCTCTTCTTCTGCCTCTGTTTCTGTTTCAGTTTCAGTTTCTCCTATCTGTTGACTTCCATCCCTCTTCTTTCTGAACACCCATCCCTCTTTCTCTTGAATTCTACTTTCTCTACAGTGAAGTGCATGAAGTGTACTAATCTTAAGTATGGCCCAATGAATCGTGTGTGTGTGTGCGTGTGTGTGTGTGTGTGTGTGTGTGTGTGTGTATGTCTCCCTTTAACCACCACCCAGACAGAACATTTTAAGCATCCCAGAAGTTTCCCTTATCTCAGTCAACACCCCCACCCAGAATTAGCCACTATTCTGACCTCTATCACCATAGATTAGTTTTGCTTGTTCTTTAACATCATGTAAATGGAATCATCCACCCTTTTGTGTCTGGCTTTTTTTTTAAACTGCAGCATTGTATCTGTGAGGTTTGTCCACATGTAGCACTGGCCTGTTCTTTTATCATTGTATAGGATTCCATTGTATGAATATACCATAATTTATCTGGCCCATGTTGATCTCTTTCTCACACCACTGTTCTCTCTGAAATTCCCTCTATCCCTCTCCTCTTTCCACTTCTCTCCTTACCTGCCTGGAAGTGGGAGGCCCACACCCTGTACCTGGTCCCTAGAGCCCCTTTCATTACACTGCCCATCACCACTGCTTTCTTCAGATCCAAACAGCAAAGACCCTAGAACTGAATACACTCCGGGAACAGACTACTGGACTGACAGCTGAGTTACAGCAGCGGCAGGCTGAGTATGAGGACCTCATGGGACAGAAAGATGACCTCAACTCCCAGCTCCAGGTGATACCTCTGGCCTTGGCCTGTCTTCTCTTAGTTCCCTAGTACTGGCTCAGTGGAGTCCCCCGAGAAGTACAGTAGGAAGACAGTAGAGTCAGGGGGTCCTAAGTTCCAGTCTGGCTCTCTATACTTATTAGCACCTGAGTATCCTAGGACAAGTCATTTCAATTCTGTGAGACTGAGTCTGTCCAATTAGTTAGGACATGCACCCCAATTCTATAATAGAAACAAAACTCATAATGGATTAAATAGGATAGAAGTTTAGTTCTTTCTCTTGTAAAAGTCCAGGTAGATTGTCCAGGGGTGGAATGATGGCTTTACAATCCTCAGTGACCCGGCTTCCTTCCACATTGCTGTTCTGCCACCTTCAACACAAGACTTCTATCTTGTCATTCAAGATGGTCACTCAAGCTTCCCCCAAATATATTTGCATTCCAGCTTGAGGGAAGGAGGAAAGGGGGAAGGGAACAGCATGCCCCTTTTCCTTAGGAGCATAAGCTAAGTTACACTCACCACTCCTGCATACAGGAATTAATCACACAGCCACCCCTAACTGCAAGGGAGGAAGGGAAATGTCAGCTAGACAGCCATGCACCCAACTCAAAAGTTCTCTTGCTAGGGAAGTAGAGTAGAATGAATACTGGAGAACAACTTCTCATCCACAAAATAGGGATAACAGCATCCACTTTACAAGGGTTAAGAGAGATGTTCTACCAGAAGTATCTTGGGTGCTCAACACCCCTGGGGGCTCTTTATCAAACCTGCCCCCTTTGTTGCTACATTAGGAGTCATTACGGGCCAATAGTCAACTGCTGGAACAACTTCAAGAAATAGGGCAGGAGAAGGAGCAGTTGAACCAAGAACTGCAGGAGGCTCGAAAGGTGGGGCAGCAGGGGTGTGGGAGTGGTGGGGTGGGGATTGGCCCGGTCCATGGGGATGTGGGGAGGTGATGTGGCCAAATCCTTGGGAATGGGGGGAAGGTGATGGGCCTTCTTTGGCATTGGGTTAGAAAATTGACTGCCATCTTCCTGCCCCAACTTTCTGGCCCCCAGAGTGCTGAGAAGCGGAAGGCCATGCTGGATGAGCTAGCAATGGAGACGCTGCAAGAGAAGTCACAGCACAAGGAAGAGCTGGGAGCAGTCCGACTCCGACATGAGAAGGAGGTGCTGGGGGTGCGTGCCCGCTACGAGCGTGAGCTGCGAGAGCTGCATGAAGATAAAAAGCGGCAAGAGGAGGAGCTCCGTGGGCAGATCCGTGAGGAGAAGGTGGGTGGGTAGATGATGATGACCTTCTTCCTCTAAAACCTGGGGATCACAGTGTTGCTGATGGTCCAGTGGATGGCATGTGTGAGGTCCTATGCTTGCCTGGCCCATGACTGTCTGCTCTTTCCCAGGCTCGAACACGGGAGCTGGAGACTCTCCAGCAGACAGTGGAAGAACTTCAAGCTCAGGTACATTCCATGGATGGAGCCAAGGGCTGGTTTGAACGGCGCTTGAAGGAAGCCGAGGTGAGTTGGTGGTGCCTGGTAAGGTGCAGAGGCTGGTGTGACATGCTAAACCAGAGGAGTAGGAGTGGTCAGATCCTAGAACTTTCTGAGACGTCCTGGGCTTGGGGGTATCCCTCCAGTCTTCCTGGCTCAACAGCAGCTCTCTGGAGGAGATCAGCAGATAGGCCAGTGTCAGGTGTGCAGGCTGCCCTGCCTTTGTGCGCATTTTAAAAGGCACCCCTTCCACCTGAAACTCGACTTCCACCTGTCAGAAAACTACTGTAATGTACTGATTTTGTTAGAACAAGAACATACTGCCATTTTCTGGAAAAATCTTGATAATACGTAAGAGGCAGTGCTGTGTAGCAATTAAGAGCATAGACTTTTTTTTTTTTTTACTTTAAAAGCAAAACAATTAATTGTAATCATTTATTGAAGAAAAAATAATACAGTGGAAGTCAAAAAGCTACATTTGTTATGCTCCATAAGGACAGAAGTTTACAGTTATTTTTGTATTTACACATTCATGACATAATATCACAACATTGAAGGCATCTTTAATTGCTACAGTGTTAGGCAATGAATAACACTTATGCAAATTAATCTGTTTTTTTCTAAATCTAAAATGACAGTATATTTTAGGAATCTATAAATACTTGAAACATATTTAGATTTTTAAAAAACATATTGCTTTCATATGTGCATCACAATTCTCTCTAATTCTCAAAAGTGTTATAGCACAAAAATTCTGTTTGTCACATAACAAACCACAAGGAGCTGTTATATGTAACCAAGCACCATTTTAGCTCAGCATTTTGATTTTCCGTGAAACTAAGAGTCTTCTAACATATGCAAAACCAAGTGGGTATTTAAAAGAACCATTCAAATAATTTCGGCCCTCCTTTTTTTTTTTTTTTTTAAAGAGCATAGACTCTTAACTCCCAGGGTTTGAATCCAGGCTGGGCCATGGACTAGCTGTATGACCTTGGGAAAGTTGTCTTACCTCTCTGTGGCCAATTTTCATCCTCAGTAAAAAGGGGATACAGTAATACCTACTGTCTAGGAATTAGGAGAGGATTATATAAAATGAGTTAATATATGTAAAACCCTTAGAGGATGATTTTTTTAAAAAATCATTTTATTCACACACCATACAGTCCATCCAAAGTGTACAATCAATGGTGCTTGTATAATCACAAAGTTGTGCATTCATCACCACAATCAATTTGAAAATATTCTCAATACTCCAAAAAGAAAAATCCTCTACCACTTATATCCCCCTATTATTGACACTCAGCATTGGTGTGGTACCTTTGTTACAGTTGATGAAAGAATATTACAATATTACTGTTAACTAGAGTCCACAATTTGTATTAGTGGTATTTTTCCCATATACCATCCTATTAATACCTTGTAATAGTGACATACATTTGTTCTAGTTCATGGAAGAACATTGTTATATTTGTACTATTAACCACAGTCATCATCCACAACAAGGTTCACTATGTTATACAGTCCCACATTTTATTCTCTACCTTTCCTTCTAGTGACATACATGACCCTAAACTTCCCCTTTCAACCACAATCACACCCGTAATTCAGCGCTGTTAATTACACTCAAAATTATGTGCTACCATCACCTCTATCCATTTCCAAACATGCAGTCAACCTTATTAAAAATTCTTGTGCCATTCATTTTTGCCCTTCAGTAGGAGGAAGCTTTCTATTCTGTTTTTATTTTGATCTTATTAACCTTTAAATTTAAAAAAAGTCAAGAATTAAAATTTCTGTATCTTTTCTCCAAGAAGATAAAAATTTCAGAATGCTTTTCCTTGCCCTTTTGCCACTACCCCTGTCCTCACTCCTCCACTGTACTATTTCCCAAATTTTGTTTTTAAAGATCTGAATCTAAAATTACAGACTCCTGTTTTTAAGTTTTTACATTATCCTTCTTTTATTTCAAAACATCCTTTTTAATGACTACATTAAACTCTACATGTGTTACATTTTAAAAATAGTTTTAGAGTTTTGTTTTTGTTTTTAATTAAATTCAGTTTTATTGAGATATATTCACATACCATACAGTCATCCATGGTGTACAATCAACTATTCATGGTGCCATCATATAGTTATGCATCCATCACTCCAATATATTTTTTTTTTTTTTTTGAGTTTTTAAAAGTTTTATTGATGTTTAATTGAAATATAATAAGCTGCACATATTTAAAGTGTACACTTGATGAGTTTTGACATAGGTATACACTGCGAAATTATCACCAAAATCAGGAAAGTAAACATACTCATTCTCTCCATGCTCCTCTCCTGTCCCCAGCCAACTGTTGATCTGCTTTCGGTCACTGTAGACTAGCTGCATTTTCTAGAATTTTATGTTAATGAAATCATACAGTGTGTACTCTTTTTTTTGTATGAATTCTTTTCACTTAGCATAATTATTTGAGATTCATCCATGTTATAGATCGTATCAATTGTTCATTTCTTTTTATTGCTTAATAGTATTCCATTGTATGGATATTCCACAGTTTATCCATTCATCTGGTACTACAAACTGCTGTGAACATTTGCATTTGTATAACAGTCTTTTTTTTTTTTTTTTTTTTTTTTTTAATCATCATTTTATTGAGATATATTCACATACCACGCAGTCATACAAAACAAATTGTAGTTTCGATTGTTTACAGTACCATTACATAGTTGTACATTCATCACCTAAATCAATCCCTGACACCTTCATTAGCACACACACAAAAATAACAAGAATAATAATTAGAGTGAAAAAGAGCAATTGAAGTAAAAAAGAACACTGGGTACCTTTGTCTGTTTGTTTCCTTCCCCTACTTTTCTACACATCCATCCATAAACTAGACAAAGTGGTGTTTGGTCCTTATGGCTTTCCCAATCCCATTGTCACCCCTCATAAGCTACATTTTTATACAACTGTCTTCGAGATTCATGGGTTCTGGGTTGTAGTTTGATAGTTTCAGGTATCCACCACCAGCTACCCCAATTCTTTAGAACCTAAAAAGGGTTGTCTAAAGTGTGCATAAGAGTGCCCACCAGAGTGACCTCTCGGCTCCTTTTGGAATCTCTCTGCCACTGAAGCTTATTTCATTTCCTTTCACATCCCCCTTTTGGTCAAGAAGATGTTCTCCGTCCCACGGTGCCAGGTCTACATTCCTCCCTGGGAGTCATATTCCACGTTGCCAGGGAGATTCACTTCCCTGGGTGTCTGATCCCACGTAGGGGGGAGGGCAGTGATTTCACCTTTCAAGTTGGCTTAGCCAGAGAGAGAGGGCCACATCTGAGCAACAAAGAGGCATTCAGGAGGAGACTCTTAGGCACAAATACAGGGAGGCCTAGCCTCTCCTTTGCAGCAACCGTCTTCCCAAGGGTAAAACTTATGGTAGAGGGCTCAACCCATCAAACCACCAGTCCCCCATGTCTGTGGTCATGTTAGCAACCATGGAGGTGGGGTAGGCGAATACCCCTGCATTCTCCACAGGCTCCTCAAGGGGGCACTACATCTTTTTTTTTTTTTTTTTTTTTTTTTTTTTTTTTTTAACTTTCCCTTCTTTTTTCAAATCACCTGTATGAAAAAAAAAGTTAAAAAGAAAACAAACATACAATAAAAGAGCATTTCAAAGAGACCATAGCAAGGGAGTAAGAAAAAGACAACTAACCTAAGATAACTGCTTAACTTCCAACATGTTCCTACTTTACCCCAAGAAAGTTACATAATATAGCAACATTTCAGTGAACTTGTTCCTACTACAACCATCAGAAATTAACAGACAATAGTCATTTCTGGGCATCCCCAGAACGTTAAATAGCTTATCTGTTCTTCCTGGATTATTGTTCCCCCTTCCTTAATTGCTCTCTACTGCTAGTTCCCCTACATTCTACATTATAAACCATTTGTTTTACATTTTTCAAAGTTCACATTAGTGGTAGCATATAATATTTCTCTTTTTGTGCCTGGCTTATTTCGCTCAGCATTATGTCTTCAAGGTTCATCCATGTTGTCATATGTTTCACCAGATCGTTCCTTCTTACTGCCGCGTAGTATTCCATCGTGTGTATATACCACATTTTATTTATCCACTCATCTGTTGAAGGACATTTGGGTTGTTTCCATCTCTTGGCAATTGTGAATAATGCTGCTATGAACATTGGCGTGCAGATATCTGTTCGTGTCACTGCTTTCCGATCTTCCGGGTATATACCGAGGAGTGCAATCGCTGGATCGAATGGTAGCTCTATATCTAGTTTTCTAAGGAACTGCCAGACTGACTTCCAGAGTGGCTGAACCATTATACAGTCCCACCAACAATGAATAAGAGTTCCAATTTCTCCACATCCCCTCCAGCATTTGTAGTTTCCTGTTTGTTTAATGGCAGCCATTCTAACCGGTGTTAGATGGTATCTCATTGTGGTCTTAATTTGCATCTCTCTAATAGCTAGTGAAGCTGAACATTTTTTCATGTGTTTCTTGGTCATTTGTATTTCCTCTTCAGAGAACTGTCTTTTCATATCTTTTGCCCATTTTATAATTGGGCTGTCTGTACTATTGTCATTGAGTTGTAGGATTTCTTTGTATATGCAAGATATCAGTCTTTTGTCAGATACATGGTTTCCAAAAATTTTTTCCCATTGAGTTGGCTGCCTCTTTACCTTTTTGAGAAATTCCTTTGAGGTGCAGAAAGCTTCTAAGCTTGAGGAGTTCCCATTTATCTATTTTCTCTTTTGTTGCTTATGCTTTGGGTGTAAAGTCTAGGAAGTGGCCTCCTAATACAAGGTCTTGAAGATGTTTTCCTACATTATCTTCTAGGAGTTTTATGGTACTTTCTTTTATATTGAGATCTTTGGTCCATTTTGAGTTAATTTTTGTGTAGGGGGTGAGGTAGGGGTCCTCTTTCATTCTTTTGGATATGGATATCCAACTCTCCCAGCCCCATTTGTTGAAAAGACCATTATGGCTCAGTTCGGTGACTTTGGGGGCCTTATCAAAGATCAGTCGGCCATAGATCTGAGGGTCTATCTCTGAATTCTCAATTCGATTCCATTGATCTATATGTCTATCTTTGTGCCAGTACCATGCTGTCTTGGCAACTGTGGCTTTATAATAAGCTTCAAAGTCAGGGAGTGTAAGTCCTCCCACTTCGTTTTTCTTTTTTAGAGTGTCTTTAGCAATTCGAGGCATCTTCCCTTTCCAAATAAATTTGATAACTAGCTTTTCCAAGTCTGCAAAGTAGGTTGTTGGAATTTTGATTGGGATTGCATTGAATCTGTAGATGAGTTTGGGTAGAATTGACATCTTAATGACATTTAGCCTTCCTATCCATGAACATGGAATATTTTTCCATCTTTTAAGGTCCCCTTCTATTTCTTTTAGTAGAGTTATGTAGTTTTCTTTGTATAGGTCTTTTACATCTTTGGTTAAGTTGATTCCTAGGTACTTGATTTTTTTAGTTGCTATTGAAAATGGTATCTTTTTCTTGAGTGTCTCTTCAGTTTGTTCATTTCTAGCATATAGAAACATTACTGACTTATGTGCATTAATCTTGTATCCCGCTACTTTGCTAAATTTGTTTATTAGCTCTAGTAGGTGTATCGTTGATTTCTCAGGGTTTTCTAGATATAAGATCATATCATCTGCAAACAATGACAGTTTTACTTCTTCTTTTCCAATTTGGATGCCTTTTATTTCTTTGTCTTGCCGGATTGCCCTGGCTAGCACTTCCAGCACAATGTTGAATAACAGTGGTGACAGCGGGCATCCTTGTCTTGTTCCTGATCTTAGAGGGAGGGCTTTCAGTCTCTCACCATTGAGTACTATGCTGGCTGTGGGTTTTTCATATATGCTCTTTATCATGTTGAGGAAGTTTCCTTCAATTCCTACCTTTTGAAGTGTTTTTATCAAAAAGGGATGTTGGATTTTGTCAAATGCTTTTTCAGCATCTATTGAGATGATCAATTGATTTTTTCCTTTCGAGTTTTTAATGTGTTGTAATACATTGATTGTTTTTCTGATGTTGAACCATCCTTGCATGCCTGGAATGAACCCCACTTGGTCATGGTGTATGATTTTTTTAATGTGTCTTTGGATTCGATTTGCAAGTATTTTGTTGAGGATTTTTGCATCTATATTCATTAGGGAGATTGGCCGGTAGTTTTCCTTTTTTGTAGCATCTTTGCCTGGTTTTGGTATTAGATTGATGTTAGCTTCATAAAATGAGTTAGGTAGTGTTCCATTTTTTTCAATGTTTTGAAAGAGTTTGAGTAAGATTGGTGTCAGTTCTTTCTGGAAAGTTTGGTAGAATTCCCCTGTGAAGCCATCAGGCCCTGGGCATTTATTTGTGGGAAGATTTTTGATGACTGATTGGATCTCTTTGCTTGTGATGGGTTGGTTGAGGTCTTCTATTTCTTCTCTGGTCAGTCTAGGTTGTTCATATGTTTCCAGGAAATTGTCCATTTCTTCTACATTATCCAGTTTGTTGCCATACAGTTGTTCATAATATCCTCTTATAATTTTTTTAATTTCTTCAGGATCTGCAGTTATGTCACCTTTTTCATTCATTATTTTGTTTATATGGGTCTTCTCTCTTTTTGATTTTGTCAGTCTAGCTAGGGGCTTGTCAATCTTGTTGATCTTCTCAAAGAACCAACTTTTGGTGATATTTATCCTCTCTATTGTTTTTTTGTTCTCTATGTCATTTATTTCTGCTTTAATCCTTGTTATTTCTTTTCTTGTACTTGGTTTAGGATTGGTTTGCTGTTCATTTTCTAGCTTCTTCAGTTGATCCATTAGTTCTTTGATTTTGGCTCTTTCTTCCTTTTTAATATATGCGTTTAGTGCTATAAATTTCCCCCTTAGCACTGCTTTTGCTGCATCCCATAGGTTTTGGTATGTTGTGTTCTCATTTTCATTCGTCTCTATATATTTAGCAATTTCTCTTGCTATTTCTTCTTTAACCCACTGATTGTTTAGGAGTGTGTTGTTTAACCTCCAGGTATTTGTGAATTTTCTAAGTCTCTGATGGTTATTGACTTCTAATTGTATTCCATTGTGGTCAGAGAATGTGCTTTGAATAATTTCAATCTTTTTAAATTTATTGAGGCTTGTTTTATGTCCCAGCATATGATCTATTCTGGAGAAAGTTCCGTGAGCACTAGAAAAGTATGTGTATCCGGGTGATTTGGGATGTAATGTCCTGTAGATGTCTGTTAAATCTAATTCATTTATCAGATTGTTTAGGTTTTCAATTTCCTTATTGGTCTTCTGTCTGGTTGATCTATCTATAGGAGAGAGTGATGTGTTGAAGTCTCCCACAATTATTGTGGAAACATCAATTGCTTCCTTTAGTTTTGCCAATGTTTCTCTCATGTATTTTGTGGCACCTTGATTGGGTGCATAGACATTTACGATTGTTATTTCTTCTTGCTGAATTGCCCCTTTTATTAGTATGTAGTGGCCTTCTTTGTCTCTCAAAACATCCCTGCATTTGAAGTCTATTTTATCTGAGATTAATATTGCTACACCTGCTTTCTTTTGGCTGTAGCTTGCATGAAATATTTTTTTCCATCCTTTCACTTTCATTTCTTTGTGTCCCTGTGTCTAAGATGAGTCTCTTGTATGCAACATATTGATGGTTCATTTTTTTTGATCCATTCTGCGAATCTATATCTTTTAATTGGGGAGTTTAATCCATTTACATTCAACGTTAAAACCGTGAAGGCATTTCTTGAATCGGCCATCTTATCCTTTGGATTATGTTTGCCATATTTTTCCCTCTCTCTATTAATATCCTTTATTGTACCCATACCGAATCTCTTTAGTACTGAACCTTTCTCCAAGTCTCTCTGTCCTGTCTTTGTTTCTCTGTCTGTAGGGCTCCCTTTAGTATCTCCAGTAGGGCAGGTCTCTTGTTAGCAAATTCTCTCAGCATTTCTTTGTCTGTGAAAAATTTAAGCTCTCCCTCAAATTTGAAGGAGAGCTTTGCTGGATAAAGTATTCTTGGCTGGAAATTCCTCTCTCTCAGAATTTTAAATATATCGTGCCATTGCCTTCTCGCCTCCATGGTGGCTGCTGAGTAGTCACTACTTAGTCTTATGCTGTTTCCTTTGTATGTGGTGAATTGCTTTTCTCTTGCTGCTTTCAGAACTTGCTCCTTCTCTTCTATGTTTGACAGTGTGATCAGTATATGTCTCGGAGTGGGTTTTTTTGGATTTATTCTATTTGGAGTTCGCTGAGCATTTATGATTTGTGTATTTATGTTGTTTAGAAGATTTGGGAAGTTTTCCCCAACAATTTCTTTGAATACTCTTCCTAGACCTTTACCCTTTTCTTCCCCTTCTGGGACACCAATGAGTCTTATATTCGGACGCTTCATATTATCTATCATATCCCTGAGGTCCATTTCGAGTTTTTCAATTTTTTTCCCCATTCTTTCTTTTATGCTTTCATTTTCCATTCTGTCATCTTCCAGGTCACTGATTCGTTGTTCAACTTCCTCTAGTCTTGTACTATGAGTGTCCAGAATCTTTTTAATTTGGTCAACAGTTTCTTTAATTTCCATAAGATCATCCATTTTTTTATTTAGTCTTGCAATGTCTTCTTTATGCTCTTCTAGGGTCTTCTTGATTTCCTTCATATCCCGTACTAGGGTCTCATTGTTCATCTTTAGTTCTTTGAGTAGCTGCTCTAGGTGTGTCTCTTCTGGTCTTTTGATTTGGGTGCTTGGGCTTGGGTTATCCATATCGTCTGGTTTTTTCATATGCTTTATAATTTTCTGTTGTTTTTGGCCTCGTGGCATTTGCTGTCCTTGATAGGGTTCTTTTAGGGTTTGTAGACCAGTTGAAGTCCTTATCTCTAATTTATCAGATCTACAGCTTCGTGGAGTACACTTTCTCTAACTAACCAGCAGGTGGCGTCCACGAGCCACCTGTTCTCCACAAGCCAGATCTCCCCTGCTTAGCCTTTTTGGTGAGTGGGGGAGTGAGTCTTGTGGGGCCCAATTGGTGTCCCAAGCTTGCGTGTGTAGTTGGTGTTGCCTGCCCTGTATGTGGGGCGTGTTTCTGGGCAGTCGGGGAGGGGGGGTGGCCCTAACAATCAAATCTCCCTGATGATCCTAGAGTTTTAAAGCTACTGCAATAGTCTAATCCTTCAGTTCAGTCCTGCCACAGTTTGTCTCTGCCACTGACCCACAAGTCTTTGGTATTGGCGTATGGCTCCTGAGACTTGCAAGTGGGCCCCTCTTCCAGGCTGTGCACCCCGGGTCCTCTGTTGAGGGATGACTGTGCTATGTCACAGGTGAGTGCCGTCCCCCCAGGGCAGTTCTGGGCTGCTGGGCTGTGTTGGGAGGCTCCCAGTCTGCTCAAATGATGGCTGAATGGGGCTCTGTTAATTCACACTGCTCCCCCTTCCCAGCTCTGGGACATTCAGCTGAGGTTGCAGGGAAGGCTAATGTCCACGCCCAGTTTTGTGGTGTGTGCCTGTTATTTGAAGCACTTCCGTCACACTGGGTTGTCTGGGGCAGCTCTGGGCTATGGGGCTGGCGATGGGCAGGAGTGTTTCCTGTCCACCAGGATGGTGGCTGTGAGCGGACACCCCCCTTTTCTTGGGAAGTTGTGTTGTTTAGTGAATTTTCTCAGCCACTGGATTATTGCCTTTTGTCTCAGAGCTCTCTTATTTCTGCTCTTGACTTGACGTGCCCAAATTTCAATTCTTTGAAGCTTTCTGTATTGAGCTTCTTAGAGTAATTGTTTTAGAAAAAGCAAAAAGGATTTAAAAAAAAAAAAAAAAAAAAAAAAAACGGCCCACCGCAGAGATCTAATGGGTTATTGAAATGCTAATAGACAAAGCAACCAGGGCCATTAAGGAAAGGTGCCCTGGGCAGAGAGATCAGCCTTGCTTCGGGATTTGCATATGCGCCTCAAGGCCTGATCTCCGCCCTTCCCCTTTCTGTGTTCACCAGAACTCCAAAAATCCTCTGCTTTTACTTTGGAGCTTCTCGTGTTGTTTTCCTTCTATGCCCGTCTCCTCTCTGCTGGGCTGGCTGCTCTCAGAGTCTCTGGTGTCTGGCCTCAGTCTATCTATGGTTGGAGTTTGAATCAGTAGAATGAGTTTCCGTTGGGAGCAGCCACTGCAATTCTCCCTTCTCCTTCCTGGAGCTGACAGCCCCTCCTCCCCCGGGACTGAGCCTGGCAGGGAGGGGCGCGGGTCCCCTGGCCGCAAAAACTTACAGATTTCGCTGATCTCAGCAGTTCCACGTTTTCATGAGTGTTGTATGAAGTATGCCCAAAGACAGATTGCTCTGTGGTGTCCAGTCCACGCAGTTCCTGGCTTTTTACCTACTTTCCTGGAGGAGTAACTAAAACATACAGCTCACCAGTCTGCCATCTTGCCCCGCCCTCCTTCCAATATATTTTTGAACATTTTCCTTACGTCAGAAAAAATCAGAGTAAGAATAAAAAATTAAAAAAAAGTAAAAAAGAACATCCAAACCATCCACCCCTACATGTGTTACATTTTAAGTCAAATGTAAATGCAAATCTATGTCTTGGGTGTGAAGGGCACAGCCTTAGATGTGACAACTTCTGTGAACTGCCTAAGGGCACATAGTATTCCCTGCAGGAGTTTTTTTTCTGCATACCTGTGGCTCTCTCTGCAGCCACCCCCACCTCACTCCTAACTGGGCAGGATATCTTCTGGGAGGCTGTAGCCAGACCTGGGACTTGTCTTACAGGAATCTCTGCAGCAGCAGCAACTGGAACAAGAGGAAGCCGTCAAGCAGTGTCAGGAGCAGCACCTGGCTGAGCTGAAGGTGCCTACTGTGGATGGGGTTCTTCTCTGGGGAGTGGTGAGCCCTAATGGGGGTGGGAGGTGGGGGCGTGGTTGGTGCAGAGGTTTTTCCCAAGCTGAGGGCTAAGCTGCCCTCTGCTTTGTAGGGCAAGGAGGAGGAGCTACAGAGTGTGCGCGATCAGCTCCAGCAGGCCAAGGAGGAGCGGGACTGCCACCTGAAGACCATCAGCAACCTGAAGCAGGTCAGTGGTTCCTCCATGGTCCCCAAACACCCCTGGGCCTCAGTGGGCAGTAAGCGGGCAGCAAGGGAACGGACTGTATGCGACCATTCCAGCACCCGCCAGCCATGCTTTCTCTGTCCCACAGGAGGTGAAAGACACAGTGGATGGACAACGTATCCTGGAGAAGAAAGGCAGTGCTGCAGTAAGATGGGGAGGTGCCCAAGCATGGCCCCCTGGATGGCCTGCAGCCCCGCCCGCCCCCACCATGGGGCCGCTGGGCCTCAGCCGCCATCTCTCCCCCTGTTCCTCCACAGCTCAAGGACCTCAAGCGACAGCTGCATCTGGAGCGGAAACGGGCAGACAAGCTGCAGGAGCGGCTGCAGGACATCCTCACCAACAGCAAGAGCCGCTCAGGTAAGGGAGCAGGGCAGGCAGGGGAGATTTAGGCACAGGGAAGGCAGAGCTTGGGCCTGAAGGCCAGAGGTCCTTCCTCTACCTCACTCTGTTAGGCTCTTCTGTCCTTTGTTTTGAACTCTCGAATCTGGTCTTCTACCTTTTCTCTGCATCTGTCATTTTCTCTTCTGTTTCTCTTTCTGCATTATCTGTTTTCTTCTGTGTCTCTGTTTCCTTTTTGCTGTGTCTCTTCTGTTTCTGTCTTTCACTGCCTCTGTTTATCTTGTCTTGTTTCTGTCTGTATCTTCTGTCTGTCTGTCTGTTTCTGTCTCTTTTTTTTTTCTATAAATATTGACTGAGCCCCCCCTTTCAAGTCCAGGGTCCCTGATGTGAAGCCTCCTGAGTCCCTGCCCTCTAGGAGCTCCCGCTCTAGCTAGGGAGCAAGGCTTGCAAACAGGCAGTGGTGCTTTAATTACGCAGCTAATGCAATCCATGTTATTTCTGCCACTTAAGGCAGAAGACACACAAAAGACTTGAGTTGCTTTGGCCTTTTTTTTAGAAGAGGATGGCCTATAAATACATTTTAATAAATAAATAAAATGCAGTGGTCGCTCTGGTGCATCTCCTGCATCGCAGACTCAGAGAAGTGTGTCCCTTGTCAGCCCCCCCCCCCCCAACTCAGGGCACCAACTCAGCCATCCTGCCTTTTCTGGACATTCCTTACGGTGTGGTCTCAACCCCTTCCCTGATACCTGGAACCAGATGCGAGAGCAGCAGCACAAGCTCAGTGCCCATGTTTTAAGTGATGTGGCAAAATGGATGTATCACCAAATCAATTTCTTTCCAAGGCACTCAGTCTCCTGAAGTAACCTCTCCTCAGTAAAGGAAGATTGTTTTGGTTTCTGTTTTGTTACAGGTTAGTGTAAACATCACCAAACAGCTTAGAATCGTGTACTCAGCTCCTTGTCTGTTAGGTTAAATTCAGATTTAAGTGCTTGGTTCTGAGAGTCTTTCTCTAGTTTTTGTCTCTGATTCATGTCTTCCTCCAGGGTCTCTGTCTTTCTCTGTCTCTCTGGATTTTTCTCTCTGCATGTGGGTGTGTACCTTTGCTGTCTCCAGCTGTCTGTTTTCCTTTCTCTGTACCCCGACTCTGAGTAGGTCACGTTTTGCTCCTGGCAGCCACATCTCCATCTTTCTTTTCTCTCTCTTTCTTTCTCTCTCTCTCTCTCTCTCTCTCTCTCTCTCTCTCTCTCTCCCCCTCTCTCCCTCTCCCTCCACCCCCCTCTCTGTCTCCATCTCCATCTCCATCTCCATCTCCACCTCCATCTCCGTCAAATCTATTTCTGACTCTTTCTGCCTGTCACTGCCCTGGGACCATAGAGGTTCAGGGCTCAGGTTTCTGTTCCTCACGCTCAGGCCTCGAGGAGCTGGTTCTCTCAGAGATGAACTCTCCAAGCCGGACCCAGACGGGGGACAGCAGTAGCATCTCCTCTTTCAGCTACCGTGAGATCTTGCGGGAGAAGGAGAGCTCAGCCGTTCCAGCCAGGGTAAGGGGCAGGGGAGATCCTACAGCTCCAGTTTCTCCTACCCAAATTCTAGGACCCTCTGTTCTCCTCCACCATCTCCTACTCGGGGCCCAGCACATACATTTTTTTGTCAAGTTCTCCCCAGTCTCACCAACTTGGATTCAGATTGCTAAATCGGGAATGGGCAAATCGTTCTCTCTCTCTGACCCACTCTTTCGTCATCTGCGGGCTAATTCCACCTTTCCTGACACCATAAAGTATGTGGCTCATAGTAGGTATACAGTCCATGTAAAAGTTCCCTTTTTACTGCTTATAACTATCATTTACTGTTATGGTCATCTATAATGCCAGCTTCTGTGCCAGCCACATTTATTTGGAAATAATTTTTATTATTCCATAAGTAGAAAATTAAATTTTTGTAGAAAATTAAAAAAGAAAAACACAGACAAGCAAAGATTTTGTTTTTTAATTTTAATCCCATTTTCACCATCCAGAGCTCACCACTGTAAATCCTTAGTTCACATCCCTCAAGTTCCCCCCCCCTCTTTGTGTGTGTGTGTGAATACATATTTTACTTAAATGAGATCATAAGTAACCTTTTGTTCAACTGGTCCCTACCTTCCCAATTTGGTAAATTGTCATCTCATCTAATACTTGACCTTAATCAAATTTTTCTAGTTGGCCCCAGATTATAGCTGTTTTCATGAAAACCAGCATTCCATTTCAGAGCACACATTGCATCTGGTTGTTTTATGTCAGTTCAGTCAATTTTTCATTGAATGTGGTCTCTTCTTTCATGACACCAATTTGTTGACGAGATCAGGCCAGTTGACCGGCAGAAAATCCCACCTTTTGGATTTTCCTACTTGCTTCCTTGTGGTATCATTTAGCTCATTCCTCTCTCCCCTAGTTTTCCTCTCAGCTGAAAATTTGATTTCATTTTCTACAGGATCTCTTCATCCTCTCAACAATGCTATGAGTTTCAGAGCCCACCCTCTCTGCACCCCACCTCCAGCTGGGTTCTCCTTCTCAGCCCCTCACTCCTCTCTGGGGCAGGCAGGGCTGAGCCTGGGGCTGACCTTCCCTCCTCTTCCCTGCAGTCCTTGTCTAGCAGCCCTCAGGCCCAGCCGCCTTGGCCAGCAGAGCTGTCGAATGAGGAAGTGGCTGAGCTCTTTCAGCGACTGGCAGAGACCCAGCAGGAGAAGTGGATGCTGGAAGAGAAGGTGCTGTGCTGACTGCCCCACTTGGAGTGTCCTGGTGGGTGGGGGGTGGGGGGGGTTGTGACGGGCCCCTCCTCAGGTGCAAACATATGTAGTTGAGGGGTCTGAGATGGGCTGGGCCATCTGCAGGTGAAGCATCTGGAGGTGAGCAGTGCCTCCATGGCAGAGGACCTCTGCCGGAAGAGCGCTATCATTGAGACCTACGTCATGGACAGCCGGATTGGTCAGTGTCCCTCTCCCTGATCCCCCGCCCCAGCCTGGCCCTCTCACCTGCCTGCCCCTCTCCATTGTTCTGTGCTGCGGGTTCTCTCCTCTCCTCTTGCAACTCAGTAGTTACTGACAAGGGGGAGAGTGAGGAAGGGCTGCAAATCTGTCTCTGTCCTCTGTCTCTTTATCTTGGTGTCCCTCTCCTCTGGGTCCACCTCTCCCTCTCTCTCACTCTCCCTTCTCTTTCTCTCTGTTCTCTCTTTACCGTGGCATCTCTTTCCTCTCTGTGTCTCTGTTCTCTCTCCACTCTCCATTCTCTGTGTGTATCTCTGTATCCCTCTCCTTCTTGTCTCTTTTCCCTGTGTCTCTTCCTTCTGCCCTCCCTCATCTTATCTCGCTGTTCCTATTCCCTTTTGCTATTGTTCTGTCTCCATAAATGTTCATTCTCTGTAGGTGTATCCTTTTTGGGGTCCTTATCTCTTTTTCCCCCTGTCGTTCTCTTCCTCTTTCCTCCTCTCCCTCCCATTTCCTACCTTCTCTCCTCTTTCCTTCCGCATCTCCCCTGTCTTTGTTTCTTTTGTCCTTTCTTTCAAACCTCCTTCTTTCCCCATTTCCCCCTTACTAATGAGAATGATACCAACAGCCTGATATGGCACGAAGTGTTTACTGTGTGCTCTGTGCTTCACATGCAGACATAGACATTAGCCCCTTTTCACAGAGGCACAGGGTCACACAGCTAGTAAGTGACAGACCCAGGTTTCACATGTCAAAGCTTCCATCCCATACATAATATGGGCCCCTGCCCTCCGCCCTGTTTCCCTCTTTTTTACCTCTGTCTCTGTCCGTCTCGCCTCTGGCTCTGCCGAGGGGGTGGTTCTCAGCCTGGACCCTTGCAGATGTGTCTGTGGCAGCAGGCCACACTGACCGCAGCGGGCTGGGCAGCGTCCTGAGAGACCTAGTGAAGCCAGGTGACGAGAACCTTCGGGAGATGAACAAGAAGCTGCAGAACATGCTGGAGGAGCAGCTCACCAAGAACATGCACTTGCACAAGGCGAGTGTGGCCTACCAGCCCACCCATCTGTATCCACCCATCTGCCTCCCTACCCACATAGCCACTGGTTCAGCTACCACCCACCTGTCCCTCCATCCAGCCCCCTCCCCAGGCACCGACCTCTCCTTTATCCTCTCATCTTGCCATCCTCCTATCAACTTACTCAAAAGTTTAGTCTTTCACCACTCCCTCTGTCTTTCCATCCACCCACTCATCCATTCATACACACATTCACCCAACCATTTGCCTATCTGTCCATCTATCCATTTAATTATCTACCCCATTTCTTTTCACCCATTTCCTGACTTACGTCTCTCTTATCTACTCTCAGTTAACCGTTGTGTTACCTTTCACCCACCCACCCAGTGACCTGCCTGCCTACCTGTTGTCCTCAGTCTATCCTCTGGGCAATTCGTTTGTCCACCACCTCTTGCCCCACGAATCCCTCATGCATCCGTCCCCACGTCCACTTGCCCATCTTGCCACCCACATGTTTCCTCCATTTCTGGGGGAGTCAGACCCAGCCCCTACCTTTGAGAAGCAACCTCACCATTTAGTAGAAGAGAAAGTGGTGAGGGCGGGGTTTGTATCTTTCAGCAGTACCGTGCCCCAACAGGTGATCCACTCCTATGTCAGGAGCTCTAGAGGTTCCCCACCCACCCAGACTCAACTTTTCCAAATCCAGCCCACTGCTGGGGGCTTTTTGAGCTTCTCCAAGTACCTTCCCACCCAAGGCCAGACATAGCTGGGCATTGATTAATGGGGAGAGAAAGCAATCACAGATGACTCCCCAGGTTTGGTGAGGAAGCTGTCCCTGTCCCCTTCTCTGGCTCCTGATGGTTTGTTTGTTTCTTAGGACATGGAGGTTCTGTCCCAGGAAATTGTGCGGCTCAGCAAGGAGTGCGTGGGGTCTCCTGATCCAGACTTAGAACCTGGAGAGGCCAGCTAAAGACCTTCAGGCTGTACCCACTCCCTCTCCCTGCTCCCCCCAGGGCTCCATTCTCTTGGGCTGTGATAAGAAAATGAAGGCTGGCACCAAAAACCAATAGGTTGGGAGACTGGACATTAAAGGGGTTGGAGGCCTAATGGTTGGTGTTAGTGAGCCTGTCTTAAAGTAGGGGCCCCTGGTGAGTGGGGATCCTGAGGGGAGGGGAAGGAATTTTTCCTTCTTGGCCCTGGCTCCCAGGGGCCTCCGCCTTCATCTCTGCATGAGCGTTCCCTCCCAGAGACCAACTCTTTTTTATTTTATTTTATTTTTTAATTTATGTCTGGAAGCCTGGCTACTCTACATTTGGGATTGGGGATGTTGGGTGGGGGCACAGTCAATGTTCAGCGTTCTAGCAACATGTGTGTGTGTATGTAAAGGCTGTGCAGCCAAAATACCATCTGGCCAGATGGGCCCACCCACTGACTCTCTGGTCTCGTTCTTTCCAACAAGGAGGGATGTGCTGGGGGTGGGGGTGGTCATGTGATTGGAATGGGATGGGTGGTCTCTGGCTGCAACTTTATACCCTTCTCCAACTCGTACCCAGCCTATCTCCAGTACTGTTGACCAGCCTCTCTAACTGAATTGAGAAGAAACATCTGCAGATGTGTGGATGGATGTGCATGGAGATGTGAGTGTGCATGAGTGACCAGACAGGAGGATGGATAAGTGGTTGGATGGACTGATGGATCAGTAAAATAAGCGGAAGATTGCATGGATTGATGATGAGTAGGTGGGGGAATAAATGGACAGACAGATGGTTAGGTGGACGGACAGGTACAAGACAGGTGGGGATGTGAGTGGACAGATGAATGTATATATGTGCATGAGTAACAGACATATGGTTGGATAGGGGAGCATATGGATGGATGAGTGGGCAATTGGATGGATGAGCTAATGAATGGGAAGGGAAAAAGGTGGATGAATAAATGATAGGTACAGATATGGATGAATAAATGGACAGAGATGGATAGAAAGATGGCTGGATTGAGTGGATGGGTGGAGGATGGATACATGGATAGGTTGGTGAATGGTTAGGTGGATGGGGTAAATATACAAATGGATGACTGAATGGGTGGGTGGGTTAATGACAAATGGACAGATGGATGGGTGGAGGGATAGGTAGAATAATTGGTTGTGTGGGTAGGAGAATGGATGGGTGGGTGAGTGGAGGGATGGTGAAATGGATAAATCGGGTGTGGTGAGTGAGCAAATGGAGGATTACATGGATAATCCATCCACACATGAAAGGATAAAATTGGCCCCCCATCCCTGCTGTGCCATCACCACACACTTTTTTTTTTTTTTTTTTTTTGGCTTTTATGAAGGGAGTTTATTCGGTTACAAAGTTTACAGTCTGAAGGCCATAAAAATGCCCAAGCTACGGCATCAACAATAGGGTACCTCCACTGAAGGATGGCAATGGCGTCCAGAAAACCTCTGTTAGCTTGGAAGGCACATGGCTGGCGTCTGCTTGCTCCCAGGTTGCGTTTCAAAATGGCATTCTCCAAAATGTTGCTCTTGGGGCGTTTTGTCCTCTCTTAGCTGCAACTCTGAGGTCCTTTTATTTGTGAGCTTTTATAAGACTCCAGTGAACTAATCAAGGTCCATACTGAATGGGTGGGGCCACACCTCCACGGAAACATTCAATCAGAGGTCACACCCCAACCAAAGGTGTCACTGACAGTTGGGTAGGTCACATCTCCATGGAAACAACCTAATCCCAATATCCCTCGAGAGTGGATTAAAAGATCATGGCTTTTTCTTGGGGGACATAATTTATCCAAACTGCACACAAGCAGTGCAAAATGGAGTCAAGTGAATGAATGGATACAGGTCCTCAAGACCTCCCCAGTTCTTCAAAGAATTGGGCTCAAAGGTTCAGGTTGGAGGAGCTAGGGACTAATGGGCTTGTTGCCTTGTATAGCAGTAGGCTAAGAGAGAAGTCACCTCAATACATAGGATCCATCTACCACCACAAATAGCAATTCCTTGCTTACCACACACTTTTAATTACTAAAGATTAGACCTGTGTGCCATGCCCTGTGCCATCCCTTTTCTATAAGTTCATTTAATGCTCCCAATGACACTACCAAGTTGGGGTAATTCCATCTGACATCTGAAGAAACAATGCAAGTCACTTGCCCAAGGACACAGCAAGTCAGTGGTAAAGTGGGGGTTTGAACCCATGGAGGCCTGCCAGAGTCACTCCATACCCAATGCTCCTGCCACCCAGGAGCAGAGCCCTCTAGAGGAGGTGTATTTGGAGATTACTGGATGTGGACAGATGAGGGAGTCTGTCTCTCTGAGTGGGGCAGGGCTGGGAGAGAACCTGATATGGGGTGGGACCTGGATTGTCCCCATCTGCACTTCAATCTCTCTCTTTCTCTCTCTCTCTCTCTCTCTCTCTCTCTCTCTCTCTCTCTCTCTCTCTCTCTCACACACACACACACACACACACACACACACACAATTTCACATCTGAAGACACGAAGATGCGTTCCAGTCCCACAATATTAAGCTTTGGTTAGAGCTGGGGCTCTTAACTCATGATCCGCATCCCCCTGGGGGGGGCAGCTATGGGGGCCTGACCACCCAGGGAAATGCCCCCCCCAACTCCCCCACCCCAGCTTTTCCAGCCCTCGTACTGCCTGGGGGGGGGCAGGGAGGGGACACAGCGCTGCATCATTCCCCGTGGCACTCCGCTCTCGGGCCATTAACGGATGCCTTCCCATCGATTGGATCTGCTAAGTGCTGCTGATTCAGGCGGGTGGGGGTAGCGGCCCCTGGGGGCAGGAGGATTGGAGTTAGGCAGGAAGAGGAGGGGAGTCCAGGAAGGAGGTGGGGAGAACTGGCAAAACTCCCTGCCACCCCCATTTTCCAGATGACGCGACTGAGGCCCAACCAGCTTTGTAGGAGGCGGAGTCTCCCCAGGGTCCCTCTCGGGCTGTCCTAGGGGAGGGGGCTCTGGGAGCCACGAGGCCCCTCCCCTGCCTCGCCATCTCCCGGCAAGCTCAGAGGGGTGGGGAGAGAGAGCCAGAGGAGGAGGAGAACTCGGGCAGCTCTGCAGAGGGGGCCGGGAGCTCCGCTGCTTGGTACCCCCAGCCCCACCGCTGTTGCTGCTGCTGCAGCGGGGACACAGGTGAGGACGGCCCTATGGGGAGGGGGAGGGGGCCGCCAATAGCGCTGTCCTTGCCCTTCCCTGGTCCAGCCCCCACGCCCTAGCCCATCCTGGGCTAGGCTCCAGGGGTCCCGCCGGGCCTTGTCCTTCCAGAGCCTCCTTCCAGCGACCCAGCCCCCTCCCTCTGCTTGTGCCGCCTTCTCCTCCTCCTGGCCTGGCTGTGGCTGCTTCTCCTCCTGCTGCCGCTGCTGCCACTGCTGCTGCCCAGTACCTACCGCCAGCCCCTCGGGGTGTGGTTTCCCCAGACCTGCCCTCAACGGTGGGACCCGGTGTTATCTGGCTTCCCCTACCTGCCTCCTGGAGGGCCCAGCAGCCCCCCTTCCCTGGGGACACACCCAACTCCCTTTCAACACCCCGCCCCCTCTCCAACGCACTTTGAGGGGGATCCCCATCCTTCTTATCCCCTCCGTGTTCTGGGCTGTGCCTAACTTCCTTCCAATTGAGCCCCAGCTTCTCTGGATTCCCCAGCCCCCTTTTTCCTCCCCCTTCAGAACTCTTGAGAGTGTGCACCAGGTTTTCTCAGAACTCCCCTCCCCACCAGATACCCCCCACCCCCAGATACCTCTCAGCTTCTTAAAAAAATAACCTGGCCCTGTGTCTATCCCTATAGATACCCCACTCCCCTCTCCATCCCCACTAGGGGGCCCCAAGTCTGTCCTTCATTCCCCAGAACTCCTGTAGAGTGTAGACAACACACCCCCACCCCCAGGCTATTCTTGGCAGCTCTGGGCACTCCCAAGACACCTCTCAGCCTCTTTACAACCTCCTGGCTCTACAGCCACCCCTCTAGATGTACCAGCCCCTTTTCCAGACCCACAAGGGGGCTCCAGCCACTGTATCTTTTCCCCAGAAGTCTTGGTGTGGACAACCCTCCTTTGTGAGACCCTCTAGAACCCACCACCACCCCCCAGACACTCAGCCTCTTTCAAACACCTCTAGTCCTATTTCTACCCCTCTGGACGCTGCAAGCCCCCTCTCCAACCCCATTAAGAGACTTTAGCCCCTTCTTCCTTTCCTGAAAACTTGAGAGTGTGGTCAGTTCCTCAGGTGTTTCTTTGCCTCTCTAGGCACCCCTAGGCACCACTCAGACACATGCTGACCCCTTTAGAATCCTCCAAGTCTCTCTAAACACTCCCTCAGATTCTTCCAGGCTCCTCTAGATGCCCCTTTTCTGCTCCTCTCTCTTCCCGGTCCCTCAAGATACCCCCAGGTGCCTCCTGAACCCTCTAAATGTCCCCCAGGTCCCTGCCCGTCCCTCTAGTCCCTCCTCCTGGTTCCTCTTGGCCTCTCTAGACATCCCCAGTTTCTTTATCCGGGTTGCCCGGGGCCCCTCCAAGCCCCTCACCATCCTGGAGACAGCCACATCCTCCTAAATACCACTCCCCCCCCACCCTCACCCCAAGTCTCCGCGGGCCGCCCGGGGAGCGGCAGGATGGCGGCCGGCGTGGCCACGTGGCTGCCTTTCGCCCGCGCGGCTGCCGTGGGCTGGCTGCCCCTGGCCCAGCAGCCCCTGCCCCCGGCGCCGGGGGTGAAAGCATCCCGCGGAGACGAGGTTCTGGTGGTGAACGTAAGCGGACGGCGCTTCGAGACGTGGAAGAACACGCTGGACCGCTATCCGGACACTCTGCTGGGCAGTTCGGAGAAGGAGTTCTTCTACGATGCCGACTCCGGCGAGTACTTTTTCGATCGCGACCCAGACATGTTCCGGCACGTGCTGAACTTCTACCGCACCGGGCGACTGCACTGTCCACGGCAGGAGTGCATCCAGGCCTTTGACGAAGAGCTGGCCTTCTACGGCCTGGTACCCGAGCTTGTGGGCGACTGCTGCCTGGAAGAGTACCGGGACCGCAAGAAGGAGAATGCCGAGCGCCTGGCGGAGGACGAGGAAGCCGAGCAGGCTGCAGACGGCCCAGCCCTGCCGGCCGGCAGCTCCCTGCGGCAGCGCCTCTGGCGCGCCTTCGAGAACCCCCACACGAGCACCGCGGCCCTCGTTTTCTACTACGTGACCGGCTTTTTCATCGCCGTGTCGGTCATTGCCAACGTGGTCGAGACCATCCCGTGCCGCGGCCCTGCCCGGCGGCCGCCGAGGGAACAGCCTTGTGGTGACCGCTTCCCGCTGGCCTTTTTCTGCATGGACACGGCGTGCGTCCTCATATTCACCGGGGAATACCTGCTGCGGCTCTTCGCGGCCCCCAGCCGTTGCCGCTTCCTGCGAAGTGTCATGAGCCTCATCGACGTGGTGGCCATCCTACCGTACTACATCGGGCTTTTCGTGCCCAAGAACGAGGATGTCTCCGGTGCCTTTGTCACCCTGCGTGTGTTCCGGGTGTTCCGTATCTTCAAGTTCTCCCGGCACTCCCAGGGCCTGCGGATTCTGGGCTACACGCTCAAGAGCTGTGCCTCTGAGTTGGGCTTTCTCCTCTTTTCCCTCACCATGGCCATCATCATCTTCGCCACTGTCATGTTCTATGCGGAGAAGGGCACAAACAAGACTAACTTTACAAGCATCCCCGCGGCTTTCTGGTATACCATTGTCACCATGACCACGCTTGGGTGAGTGCAGACCCTGTGTAGGGAGCTGCCTCATCAGTTACACTCACCCTTTCTGTAAAACTAAGAAGGTTACGTGAATAATCTTTCTCACTTGCTGAGCTTCAGTTTGCTTATCTTTAAAAAAAATGAGGGAGTTGGACTTTATCTCCATTTCCCTCCCAGCTCTGACTGCCTTGATTTTCCAGGTCAGCAGACTTAGGTTCAAGGATTGTCTTAGTTGCTCTCTTTTGGTTGGTGTTGTTTTCTCTGGGCCTCAGTTTGCCCCTCTGTAAAATGAGAAATGATAATCCTCCCGTCACCTACAGAGGATTCAATGACACCACGGTTGCGCAAGTTCTCCGAATGCTTTTGGGGCAGGCAGGATAAATAGGTATTGGCTTTTGATTGCCCTTTTGTCCATCTTGAGGACCCATGTCTCCCAACCCTCTAGAACTGTCTGCTGCGTGAGGCACTACTTCTGTGGCTCTGTGATTCCTTGATGTTCCTAGGAACAAGATATTTTCAGCATTATTTTTTAACTGGCAATCCCTGAGAGGAAACAGAGTTGGGATGAAAATATCAAATGGAATCACCTAACTCATGTAGTACTTAAAGGCATTGCCTAGGGCATGTACTGTCTGATCCTTCTCTGAGTTTCTGTCACTGGGATTAGGTATACGGTTGGTGCTCACTATTTGTTCAATGAATGAATGAATGGACTTGTTCAGTGCCTTAAGAGAGAGATAGAAAAATTGATTTGGGGTTCCTAAGGAGTAGAGATTAATTCTGGCTGGAGGCTCAGAATTGACAAACAAATATTGAGCCCCAACAATTGGTTGGAGCTGGGTGCTTTGACTCCTTTTACCCTATTCAGGCCTCACAACAACCCTGGTGGATGACTCCCTATGGCTCATAGTTGAGGTTATGGCCTGAGATGACATATCACAGAGCCAGAAATGGCCGAGTTGGACAGATGTTTGAGTAGAGTCCTGAATGCCCAAAATGAGTCAAAAATAAAGAAATAAGGAAGAGCTGCCATCCTAGGCTGGGGGGAGGGCCCGGTCTGAGAAAAGGCCCAGAGGCTGAAGACTGCAGACACTGAGTTTTGTAGAGGGGTTCTTATTGGTCCCATGGCGGTGTGATCTGGGGCAAGTCAGTTATGGAACCTCCCTAAGCTTTGGTTTTCCCATCTGTTAAACAAGTTGATAAGGTTGGCTCTGCTCCATCTCCATCCAGGGGAGGGTTGGAGCAGAGAAAGGAAGGGGAAGGTTTCAAGCCCCCACCCCTCCATTTTTTTCATACGATGACAGTTTCAAGGCTTCCCCTGGGGGAATCAGAAGGGGTCCTACCTAGAGAAGGTAAGACAGAGGTCGGCAAAACCAACAGAACGCTCTCTTCTGGGACTCTGAGCCCTTCGGCTGGCTGGCGATTATGGGGCTCGGTCCCCAGGAGGCTCTCTTTACTGCCCATGACTTCCTCATTCTCTCCTATGCTTAGTATTAATAGATTTCCAGCTGACTCAGATGCCTAGCTCAGCATCGGATGGGGGCAGCAGATGGCAGGGGCTGAGGGCTAAGCCCAGTTCTCATTTGATTCCCACTGGTCGCCAGAGGGGCCATTCCCTACATTTCACAGAGCAAGAAACTGAGGCTCAGAGAGTTTGAATGGCTGGTCAGGGTCACAGAACGAGTTGGGGTGGGCTGGGGTGGATGGGGGGACCAAGACGTGGGTGGGCACTTTTCCTGACCTTGGCCTACCCCCCCCCCCCCAGCTATGGAGACATGGTGCCCAGTACCATTGCTGGCAAGATTTTCGGTTCCATCTGCTCACTCAGTGGTGTCTTGGTCATTGCCCTGCCCGTGCCAGTCATCGTGTCCAACTTTAGCCGCATCTACCACCAGAACCAGCGCGCTGACAAACGCCGAGCACAGCAGGTAACAGCACCTTCCATCTGAGCCCCTCCTGTCCCCCCTACACCTCGCCACCCAGAGCCTGTCCACTCTTGGGTTTACCTACCTGACCCTTTCCCTCCTCTGCTCTCTGTAGAAGGTGCGCTTGGCAAGGATCCGGTTGGCCAAGAGTGGCACCACCAATGCCTTCCTGCAGTACAAGCAGAACGGGGGCCTTGAGGTGGGTAGGGTCCTGGATTGGGTGGGAGGGGGTTGAGCAATGACAGGAGAAGGAAGGTGCTGACCTTATCTCTCTGCTCTGTCCACTCCAGGACAGTGGGGAGGAACAGGCACTGTATGTCAGGAACCGTTCTGCTTTTGAGCAGCAACATCACCACCTGCTGCACTGTCTAGAGAAGACAACGGTGAGGCCTAATGAGAGGAGGTGTGGCATACTGAAAGAGGGGGGGTGTCACTTTGTTGCCAAGCCAGCTCCCTCCCTGGGATGGGAGGCTCACTACTAATTGTAGAAATCCTGGAGAACTTCCTGGAAGAGGCCACAAGAAAGCCGAGCCTTGAAGGGATGGGAAAGGGAAGGGAAGCAAGAGCAACTTCCAGAGAGGAGGGAACAGCCTGAGCAAAGGCCTGGGGGTGGGATCAGCGCCGGTGGCATGCCCTGTGACCCTGCCTCCCTTCTTCCCACAGTGCCATGAGTTCACAGATGAGGTGACCTTCAGTGAGGCCCTGGGAGCTGTCTCACTGGGGGGCCGCACCAGTCGGAGCACCTCTGTGTCCTCCCAGCCAATGGGGACCAGCAGTCTGCTGTCCTCTTGCTGCCCCCGCAGGGCCAAGCGCCGTGCCATCCGTCTGGCCAACTCCACTGCCTCGGTCAGCCGTGGCAGCATGCAGGAGCTGGACATGCTGGCCGGGCTGCGGAGGAGCCCTGGTCCTCAGAGGTAAGCATCCCTTTCACCTGCTGGCCACACCTGGGGAAGCACAGAGCTTGGACCAGTGGGTCTGAGATATCCTGACTCCGGGGCCCAGCCAAATCAAGCTGGAACCCAAACTCCTCCATTTCCTGTCTTGAACTCCTTATTCTTCATTCATTCTTGCAACATTTGTTGAGCACCTATTGAATGCCAGGCACAGTTTTTGGCACATGAGATGTAGCAGCAAACAGAACAGACAGAAAGCCCTGTCCTTCTGGAGCTCAGATTTTAGTGGGATGAGACAGTTAATAAACAAACACATAAGCAGACTGAGTAACATGTTAAAGATCTGTAAGCACCAAGGAGAAAAATAAATTGGGAATGGGGGAATAGAATGGAGGGCAGGGGGTGATGCGGTTTCAACAGTGTGGTCAGGGAAGTCTTAACTGAGGTGACATCTGAGCCGAGACCTGAAAGAGTCAAGGGAGAGCCAGGGAGATATCTAGAGGAAGAGCTTTACAGGCAGGGGGAAGAGGCTGTGCAGAGGCTCTGAGGCAGGAGTGTGTTTGAATGTTAGAGACACAGCTACCTACCATCCATGGTTAGAGTAGAGTGAGTGACAGGGAGAATGATAGGAGGTAAAATCAGAAAGGAAGGGGAGCCAGATTGTGCAGATCCTACTGTAGGCTATTGTCAAGACTTGGACACTGTTATGAGTAAGCATAATAAATAACTTTTTTTTTGCTCTTAGTAAGAGGTTGTAAAAGGTTTTTTTTTTATTAGAGAAGTTATAGGTTTACAGAAAAATCATGTATAAAATACGTAGAATACCAAGTTCCCATATATTACCACCCTATTATTAAGACCTTGCCCTAGTGTGGTACACTTGCTATAATTCTGAAAGAACATTTTTATCATTGTACTATTAACTATGGGCCATTGTTTACAGTAGATGACATTTGTGTGTCTGTGCTCCTTATGTTCCCTGGCCCTGTTCTGAGCACTTTGTATCGTTCATTATCTCATGTACTCTCTGCAACAACCCTCAGAGGTAGGAAATACATTATTCTTTTGTTACAGATGAGAGGAAAGAGAGGCTTGGAGTGGTTAAAGTGGAACCGGGATTTGAACCCAGGACTATCTGACTCCGGAGCCCATACTCTCTCCCACCATGATTGAGGACATAGGGGAAGCAGTTAGTGCAGTGCCAGGCACTCAATAAATGCCAATAGGCGCTCAATAAATGCCATGATTGCTGTGGCAATAAGATACTATGACTTTTTAAAGAGCCTTCCATCTTCCCCACCCTTGTCCACAGCCGCTCAAGCCTCAATGCCAAGCTCCATGAAAGTCTTGACCTGAACTGCGACAGCCGGGACTTCGTGGCTGCCATTATCAGTATCCCTACCCCTCCTGCCAACACCCCAGATGAGAGTCAGCCTTCCTCCCCTGGCGGCGGCGGCAGGGCCAGCAGCACCCTCAGGAACTCCAGCCTGGGTGCCCCTTGCCTCCTCCCTGAGACTGTCAAGATCTCTTCCCTGTGAGGGGCAGGCCTACCCAGCCAGAGGGCCCTCTCGATTCTTGGGACCTCCTTTCCAAAGCCATATTTTGGGGAGGCAGAGAGGGGCAGGCCTGGGGACCCCTTCTGCCCTCCAATGAGTACTATGCAATGGAGTTTCATGGAATGGCTCACCCGGTGGGAAGCAGCCAGGGAAAAGGAAACTTCTTCTACCCCAGACAATTTTCCTGGTGGGAACTGAAGAGCTGGGCTTCCGCAGACCCCCAGCTTCCTTGCCCCAGCACACTGGGACTGGTCCCTTTCCCCCAGCTGGCCTCCTGCATGCCCCTCCTCTTGGGCCCTCAGAGGTAGGTAAAGCTCCCATCTGACATCTGAGCTCTGGTCCCAGCAGGAGAGCTGAGATTTTTCTCTTCTCTCTGGCCGGGCTGTGGAGGTTTGGGCATTCAGAGAAGACAACCCTCACCTCTGATCTGGTCTCTAGGAGAGGTCCCCACCCTCTACCAGGCCCAACGATTCCGAGCCTCTGAAGCTTGGAATGCAACCACAGGCTTCCATGGGCTCTGGCCTCAGCAGTGACCTGCCACCCCCAGGCCTTGTCTGAGGGGTCAGGCCACCCCTGCCAACACACACAGATAGCACAAACACCATGCCCCTCCCCCCTTTCCCTGGCTGCTGGAAATGGGTCCCCACAACTCCGTCCTCCACTGGGCCTCCAGCAAACTCTAGCAATAGCAGCTGCTGCCGTGACATTATGCAAAGCCTCTGCCCCAGTTTGCTGCAGCATCTACATCTTCCCTAATCAGAGGGGCCACCTCTAACCATTCCTCCCTTCTCTCTTCTCTGGTTTGCTTCATTCCTGGGTTGAGCTAGAGGCTGGAATGGTTGAGATAAGCACCTGGCAGCCAGCAAGAGCTGGGCTGTGTGTGGAGATCTTGGGCAGGAGTCCAGAAGTATCAGGGGGCTGAGGCCTGGGTTGATCCTGGAACTTCGGGACTAGTAGGAGGCAAGAGGAACTTCTTGATCTCCTCCTCCTCCTACCCCACAACTCCTTTTCACATATTCCTCTCTCTTCTCCCTCTTGGGTCACCTTCTGGAACTCTGTGTCTGCTTTCAGACTGAACTCTGGCATCATCTCAGGTTCCCTGTGCCCAGCCCTGTCCCTGTGGAGCTGGTGGCTGACAAAGATGTAGTTTCAATAAAATCTGAGAGGAGAGATGAGGACTGAGCTCCTCCTGGCTCTGGGGGCTTGGGAGCTGGGTTGGACTGGGCGGTTAAAAACACTCTGATTTCCATTCCTTTTAACTAGTTAGAAGGGCTGATGTGGGTAAAGATATAGGAGGTGGATGGATGGTGATATGTTCTGGAAGATGGGGATCTAGGAGAAATGAAAGAGGGTGACTTGAAAAGTCAAATCTACAACTGGTGAGGCTGGCTAGGAGGCCCTGGGACATGTCCCTCTGACATCATCTGATCATTCAAGATGGGGAAACTGAGACCCAGGGCAGCACATAGCTGGTTAGTTGTTTGGTAGCAAACAACTCTGAATTTAACCCTAATGAAGAGCATCCCTGAATTTGGTGAATTCCCCTTCCTCGTGGAGGTCCCCTGTCACTCTACTCTCTTCTGGGCTATTCATTGTACTAGGCTAGTGTGTGACTGGGCTCTGTGGAGCAACAAGAAGACAGGCCTTGAATTCGGGTTGACCTGGGTTTCAATTCCTGGGTGAGAGAATCGCTTACCTTTTCTTGCCTCAGTCTGCTAATCTGTGCAATAGAGATAACCACTCATTTGTTCAACAAATATTTATTAAATGCATATCACACACACTTGTTCTGGGGATGCAAAGATTTAGAGACGTCTCTAGCCTATAGAGTTGAACAGGGAAGGCAGAGACAATTTAGTAATTACAATATAGTGTGGTAGAACTAAGATCGATGGGTTACAGGAGCATATAGATGGCAGGAGAACCTAACCTGGCCTACACATGAAAAATGAGTTGAAGTTAGCCAGGCAAAAGGCAAGGGATGGAAATGACTTGGGCAGAAGGAACAGCATATGCAGTGACCTGGAAGTTAAGTGAGTGAGCACAGGGTTGTTTGGAGAACTGAGAGGACTTCAGTATGGCTTGGGAGGACAGTGTGAGGCTGTAATGAGGGCGAGGCTGTGGAGGTAGGCCAGGTCACAAAAGAACTTTGAAGCTGTGATACGAATTTTGGACTCCATCCTAAGGATGATGGGTACGACCTCCGAAGACCCATCCACAGGAAAGCGTCATGAGGAGGTTCATGTTTCAGAAGGATTATTCTGGTTGTGGAATGTGGATTATAGAGAGTCCTGGAGGCAGGAAGAGCAGTGAGGAGGCTTTTGCAATAGTACAGTTGGGAGGTGATGGTGGCTTGGACCAGAGTTGTGGCAGCAGATTTGGAGTCAAGAGATTTGGGAGGTAGAATTGGCAGGATTTGGGATTGACATGGGAGTTGAGGGAGAGGGTAGCAGTCATGGTTAACTCCTAGTTTTCTGGCTGGGGCAGTTGCTGAATAGTGGTGCCATTCACTGTCAAAGGGAGCATCAAAGCTGTTAGCTACAAAGAGCCAGGCACATAATAAGTACTTGATAAAAGTTAGCCATGATTATTCTTATGAGTTCAATTTTAGATGTATAGTGCTGGACAAATATCCAATAGGAAGTGGGATATGGCTCTGGAGCAAGATGGTCCTGAGAAAATTCAGTGTGATAATGTGCATGTCATTTGGCATGGTAGCCCAGGAAATGTAGGCCCCTCCCTCCCATAAAGTTTCATGCGCAGAAAAGACTTCTAGAGCCCTTTTATTACTGACATCCTTTAGGGAAGAACTTCAACTATGGTTGGCATCTGAAAGGTCAGGTGGCATTCAGAAGAGATTTCTAATGGTTCCTCTTTCAACCTGTTGTATATAGCTTGGCTCCTAAGACTGACAAGGAACTGTCACCTCTCAGAACTTTTTGATTCATGAGCTCATCCGAATTCCCTAACTACTCCCTGAGGTTGTCAGGGCAAACATTATATCCCCATTTTGCACAAGGGTAAACTAAAAAAAGACACAATGACTTGCCCAAGGTCACACATTTGGTAATGGTCCATCTGGGCCTGGGACGGAGGTCATCCTGACTCCAGAACCTGGGATCCTTCTACGGCACCACCGTGCAGACGAAGTTATTGAGCACTTACTCTGTGCCAGGCCCAGCACCAGGCCCTTTACAAACATCAAAACAACATTTTTGAAACACCGGAATCATCGTTGGCATTTTACAGAGAAGTAGAATTGAAGACGGGGTGTGTGTGTGTTAAATGACTTGCCAAGGATCACTCACACAAGGCAGGGCAGAGCTAGGATTAGTTTGCAGCTCTCGAGTCACACAATAGTAGGGATTTTTACCAATCCCATTGTGAGACGCCGGCTGGTGACAGGGTTGGTTCACTAACATTCGCTAGACCCAAGCAAACTCAGTTAAAATGCTGCGCCGCGCCTGCGCATTAGCTAAAGGGGCGGAGAGGTCAACGCGAGGGCGAGAGTGTCGTAGTGCCCAGAGAGGGCATGTCTGCTTCCCAAACACCCACTGCTCCCTCGATGGGTGCGTGTCCGTCCCAAGGATGGCCCTTTCGACGTGAGTGACGGGGTCTCCTAGCCAACCAGCGTAGAACCCGGCCTGTTGCCAGGGTGAAGCGGCATCCTCCTCTATGCCTGACGGGTATTTACAGGTGGGTGGGACCGGAAAGACGTTGCAGGGGCTGCTATGCACTGGGAGTGTTGATAGTTTTCAGTCAGTCCAGCTGACTGCGGCCAAGTTGGGAGGCTGGAGGGGAAAAGCGCTCGTTGTCGGGTGCGGCACAGGCCGCACTGGCCTTTCGCAGTACCCACGCCTGCACATCAGAGCCTCGGGGAGAAAAGAGAAGAGCAAGACGAAGTCGACGGGAAGAAAAGTGGGGAGCGAGGGTGCCGACTTTGAAGTCTTAAGGCGGAGGGCAAGCAGTCGCCCCTGATTGGCCCGTGGGCGTCGTCGAGAACCTGCGCCGCTGCTCTGATTGGTTGGTGCCCGTAATTATTGTGACGGCGGTGGAGATTTTGCCCACGTACTTCCGAGCGAGGGGCGGGCCGGTGCTCCGGCGCGCGTGCGCAGCGCCGCCCGGGCCCCACCCGGTAGTTCAAGAACCTGCGAGGGGGCGGGGCGAAGAGGTGCTTGTTTTGGTTCTGTTTCCTTTGAAGCAGAAGGCCGGAACCAGCGTAGCAATAGGCTTGGTGGACTTGGAGAGAAGGCCACGACAGAGTCGCAGCGGTGCCTGCGTCTTGGACTTCACATCCGGGCTCTCCCAGCGTTACTCGCTAGCTACCGACTGTCCTCGAACCGGCCTCTCAGTCCCTTTATCCGGGTCCCGCCGTTCCCGGCGTGCTTTGCGCACCGTCGTAGACCTCCCCCGTCCCCATCCGGATCCTGTCCCGGCGTGCCTCGCGCCGGGTTTGCTGGGGGGTACTCGGTGGTGCCGCCATGACTATACTCCCCAAAAAGAAGCCGCCGCCTCCCGACGCCGACCCCACCAACGAGTCGCCGCCGCCTGGGCCGCTGCCCCCGGCGCCGCGCCGCGGCGGGGGTGTGGGCGTGGGCGGCGGCGGCACAGGCGTGGGCGGCGGGGATCGTGACCGTGACTCGGGCGTAGTGGGGGCTCGTCCCCGGGCCTCGCCACCGCCGCAGGGGCCACTACCCGGGCCACCGGGTGCGCTTCACCGCTGGGCGCTGGCCGTGCCGCCCGGCGCTGTGGCGGGTCCCCGACCGCAGCAGGCCTCTCCGCCTCCGTGCGGGGGCCCTGGTGGTCCCGGCGGCGGTCCTGGCGACGCGTTAGGGGCAGCGGCAGCGGGCGTGGGCGCGGCTGGCGTTGTGGTGGGCGTGGGTGGTACGGTGGGCGTGGGCAGCTGCTGCTCTGGGCCGGGGCACAGCAAGCGGCGACGTCAAGCCCCCGGGGTTGGCGCGGTTGGCGGGGGTAGTCCCGAGCGTGAGGAGGTCGGCGCAGGCTACAACAGTGAGGACGAGTATGAAGCGGCCGCAGCACGCATTGAGGCCATGGATCCTGCCACTGTCGAGCAGGTAAGGGCTGGGGAGGGGGACGAGGGGTGGGTGGTATGGCAGATGGGATCACCCCGCGGGACCTGAGCCTTCTCTCGGGGCCTGGCACTCCTTTTTCTGGGAGTAGGGGCCTGAGACATCACTTCCTCTGGAGGACTCTGGGTTAGACGCCCTAGATAAGGTGGGGGACTTAAAGATGGGGTATGGAGCCTCTTTTAGGGCCCATAGTTACTCGGGGCTCTAGGATCTCAGCCTGTAGGCCAATAGGTGAGAACCCTCTAGGGGACACAGGCAGGATGAAACACCTCCGGGGGGGGGCAGGTGTCTCAGGCCTTTCTCCAAGGAATCTAGAGCTACGTTTAGGGGCTCGAGATCCTCTTTCCTCTGATAGAAGCCTGAGACAATCCAAAGGGGAGTGGAGAAGGTAGAGATGGGATCTGAACATCCCAAGGGACTTAAACCCTTTCAAGGGTGTGAGACATTCTGTCTGGGACAACTCTCCTCTTCCCCTCTTCCCAGGGAGATACAGTATAGGATCACCCATTAGTGAGGTCTGAGACATCCTCAGAGGTCCTAAGTCTTCTTTAAGGGACCTGAGACTCTCTCTTCTAGAATCAAGGGCCTGACACACACACATACACACCCTTTAGAGACAGGGATCTGAAGTTTCTTTCTGGGTTATAAGACATCTCTTAGGGAGATGAGTTCCCCTTCCCCTTGGGGACAAGGGCCAAAACCTACCCCCAGGGACCAGAATCTATACTCTTAAGACTCATCTTCTGTCTGAGTGACAGGGGTCTGTGCTTTATCTCAATGGCCTGAGACCATTCCTCAGGGGACATGGGCACCATAGGGTCCCCAGGGATGGTGTCTGAGGCCTCCCCAGGGATCTAAGCCTGCTTTCAAAGACCTAAGTTCCCCACTTTTGGGGATCCCTCTGCTAAGGGGACTTGAAGCTTTCCCTCAGGGACAGGAGACCCACATACATATCCCAGTATGGCTGTGTTTCTAAAGATGAGGTCTGAACTTTCCCATCAAGAAACAGGAGTACTGTTTCTGTCCCCTCCTCCTCCCCCCAGAACAGAGCCCTGAGATGCTTCCCTTGGAACATGGATACAGGGGCCCTGAGAAACAGAGGCCTGAGTGTCCCTGTCCCTGTGGTTCCTCCGCTCAAGCGTTTGAGCTTTCAGATACATGAGATCCTCCCCCCTTGGGACCTGAGACCTGAACCTGTCCTGAGGATACTGTCTGTGACTTCTCCTCAGACATCATACACCCAGGTCATAGGGGCCTTTTATGGATATAAGATTTCTTGGGCCTGAGAATCGTCTCCCCACTTGTGAACTGAGTTCTGAGAACTCCCCATTCCCCTTGGGGACACAGGTAGGGTGAGATTCTGAGACACAGGGTCTGGGTCTCTTGCCAGGGGCCTGAGCTTCCCCTCAAGTTCAAGAGATCCTTCCCCTTTGGGACTGGGGCCCGAGCCTTCTTGGGCATGCAGGCCCCCCCCCCCCCCCATAAGTCTTTCTCACCAGGGAGAGGGGACCTAGCTTCCCACTTCCAGGGTCAGGAGAATATTCTAAGCTTCCTGAACTGCTTTTGACAAGCTTTCTTCTCAGGGACAGGGAAAGGGTTTGGGACCTCCCCACTCCAGGGAAATTCTCCCACATCCCTTTCACCTTTGGTGCAGGTAAATTTTCCTGTACTTCATAGGGGCCAGGGCCTTGTCTTGAACTCTCTGTTCTCATTCTCATCCCACTCATCATTACTTTTCCTGGCAGGATAAATTACCTGGACCTGTAAGGTCAGGACCAGGAGTTGTTTTTTCTCTCCCTAGCTGGGGTAAAGGCTGCCTTTCTTCCCCAAAGAAATAGGGAGTGATTCACCCCTGGACCCAGGGACAAAGAGAAAGAAAGTCGTGTGCTGCCATGGTGGCTAGAAAAACACCTCCCTACACCCCCTTGCATCTCCTAGTCTGGGAGTCCCTCCCTTTTGCTTTTCCCCAGAAGAACAGGGAAATAAAGTCCTGTGGGCTCTTGAAACCTTCCCTTCCCAATGACAGAAGAGAGGCTCCTTGTTTGACTTCTTGAGGCAAAGGGAAGATGATGTTCCTCTTCTCCCTGCTTCAGCTGGTCCAACCTTGAGACTTTTTGGTGACTGCCACTCCAGTGTTGGTCCCGAACTGTCACTGGAGACATTTGTAGCCTGGAGGTCAACTGAATCTCTTGAAAAGAGGGGAGTTGTTGAGGGGGAGCCCAGATGGTGAATCTGGCCCCCCTCAGGCTTTCTATTCATCCCAATGCTGTGAATGTATCTCTACTGCCTTCAGGAGCTCTTTTGGTGCTTTGGGGTCCAGGTGCTGGAGGTGATGGCAGGGGTTTCCTTTCCCAGGTGTGGCTGTCTTGCTGAGCATCTTCCCTATGAAAAGAATGGCTTGTAAGCCTCCTGAGCTTGAGTACCCCACAGAGCTCTTTGAGGAGGGGGTATTGTGCTGAGGTGGGCTGTTTGAAGAAGCTGGACCTGGCACTGTAGCCAGGGCACCTGGGTGCCAGCTCTGGCTCTGTTGGGGCTTCACCGGGTAAACCAGAATAGGTTTTGCCTGTGCTCTCTGGGCCTCAGTTTCCTCATTGATCAGGTAAGGAAGGGGGTGCTGATGAGGTGTTGTTTGCCTTTGGAGGTTTAGGGAATTCACTCTGAAGTCCTCTGGACCTGGAGGTGACAGAGAATGGTAGGTGTCTTTTGAGGAAGAACTGGGTTCCTCCCCTCTCTTCCCTGCTCCTCTGTTCCAGGCTTGGTGGGCAGGACAGTGGCCTGTTGGTGTGAGACTCAGAGTTGGCAGACTGAATTTTTTTGGGGTACTGTGGTGATAGGGGGCCTGTTGGATGGTTTAGAAGTAGGGTTGTGTGTGGAGAGTTTGGGCTTTGGAGCCTGGCAGGCTTGAGTTCAAACCTGTGTATCTTCTTAGCTGCTGCTTTTTGGCTTTAGGCAAACTACTTCCTCTCAGCTGCCTTTTCTGCAAAAGTCCACCCATGCCTAGGGTTACTGAGTGTGCAAATACCTGACCTTACTCACCTCGGACCTTGTCTGGTTCTTCTCTTGCCCAAGATGGGCAGTTTTCCCCAGGATCATCTTGGTTCATCCTAGGAGCCTTTGTCCACCCTTAGTAACCCATCTTTGATAGTAAGGATGCATCTAGGAATTTGCAGACTGCTTGGACTCTTCTTACACCTTCTAGAATTGGGTAGCTAGTGGGGTCATAGAGTGGTATAGCAGGAGGTGAGCTCTGCCTAGGTAATGTGGATTTGAGTCCTGTTTTCTGCACTAACCTTTTGTGTTGTCTTGGGATAATTTTGTTTTGGGCCTCATTTTCTCCATCCATAAAATGGCTAGTGGTGAGAAGGGAGGTTGGCCTCACTGATGTAGTGATCCATCCAGCTTTGAAGCAAATTCTAATGTCTTCTTTAATTCCCTGTTTGTCCTAACTCTGGCAAAAGTTTTAAGTGGGGCCCCCAGTGCTTTTGGGGATGTGCTACCTTTTGGAATGTGCTCTGAAGTTTCAAGCAGTGTTTGGCCTCTTCCTCCCTGCCTGGTGCTACAGGCCCTTGTTTTTTTTTGTTTTTGTTTTTGTTTTAAAATTTAACAGCTTTACTGAGATACAATTCACATCCTATACATTTGAAGTGTAAAACTCAGTGGTATTTAGTATATTCACACTGTGCATCTATCACCACAGTCAATTTTAGAACATTTTCATCACCCCCAAAAGAAATCCTGCACCCCACTTAGCCATCATCCTCCAACTTCCCAGCCCCTCCCAGCCTCTGGCAACCATTAATCTATTTTTTGTTTTGTCTGTTCTGTACATTTCGTATAAATGTACTTATACACTATGCAATCCATTGTGACTGGCTTTATCAATGTCATAGCATGTATCAGTACTTAATTTCTTTATTTTGCCAAATAATTGGACCTTAGGTTTTTAGTCCCCTTGCCCTTCTCCCATGTCTCTGCCCTGGAGGGCTTAGGTTGGTCGTCAGAGAACAGTGTATCTGTGTGTATCAGTGGATGGATTGCCTGTGTTTCGCCCATGGAGCTGAGCTGGTGTTCTTGGATGTTTTGGGGGAGAGAGGGGTGGTCTTGGCACCGGGGTTGCTGGGATAGAGCTGTGAGGCTCAGAATACTAAGCATCTCTTGGCCGTGGGCTATGGGGAGATATCTATCCACAAAGCTGCCACTGCTCCTGTCACCTTCCTCCCCCTGTCCCCTTCAGTGGTAGGCAGGGTCAGCAGCTTCCCAGGCTGGGAGGAGGATTCCAGGCTCCTGCTGCCCGAATTGTAAACCCCACCCTGGGATGATACTAGGAAAGTGGATCCTGCAGGATGCAAGTCATGGCACATTGCCTCATAGCCATAAGGCCCTAGAGCTCAGACAATAGTGAGTGCTACAGGAGGTTTGTTTTAGTTTCCTGTGACTGCTGTGACAAATCACCACAAATTGGGTGGTTTCAAACAACAGAAATTTATGCTTTCACAGTTCTGGAGGCCAGAGGTCCCAAATCACTATCACTAGACTGAAATCAGTGTGTCGGCAGGGCCACACTCCCTCTGGAGGCTCTAGAAGAGAATCCATTCCTTGCCTCTCCCAGCCTCTGGTGGCTGCTGGCATTCCTTGGTCTGTGGCTACATCACTCCAATCTCTGTCTCCATCTTCATATTTTCTTCTGTTCCATGGATGTGTCTCAAATCTCTCTATTTCTATTTTATAAAGATACATGTAATTGCATTTAGGGTAATCCAGGATAATCTCCCATCCCAAGATCCTTAACTTAATTATGTCTGCAGAGTCTTTATCCTTATAAGGGAAATTTACAGGTCCCAGGTATTAGGACCTGAGATGTTTGGGGGGCTGTTATTGAGCCTACTGCAGTCCCCCTTCTCGCTCCAGAAGATTCACATCCATCACACATGCAAACTACATTCATCCCATCCCAACATCCTCAAAAGTCTCAACCCGTTATAGCATCAACTCAAGTTCAAAATCTCCTGTCAATATCATCAGGCCAGAGTTCCAAATCTCCTCCTTAACTCTGGGTGAGATTCTGGGTATGATCCATCCTGGAACAAAATTCCTCTCCATCTGTGGACTTGTGAAACTAGAAAACAGGTTGTCTGCTTCCAAAATACGGTGGTAGGACAGGCATAGGATAATAGTTAACAGACATTCTCATTCCAAGAGGGAGAAAATGGAAGGAGGAAAGAATTCACCAGTCCCAAGCAATTTTGAAATCTAACAGGGCAAATTCCATTAGTTTCAAGGTCTGGAAATAATCCTGTAGCTTGAGTACACTTTCCTAATAGTGAATCTCCTAATTTTAGTGTCTTTGCAATCTGGATAGGCTGAGAATTCCCCAAATCATCGAGTCCTGGTTCCTTTTGTTTAACAGTTCTTTCCTCAATTTATCTTTTTCCTCTTGCATGTACTATAAGCAGCAAGAAGAAACCAGGTCACACCTTCAACACTTTGCTGGAAAATCTCCTCAATTAAATATCCAGGTTTCATTGTTTATAAGTTCTGCTTTCCATGCAACTGGAGGACACAATTCAGCTAGATTTTCTGCCATTATATAGTAAGGATTGCCTTTCTTTCAATTTCCAATAACATGTTCCTCATTCCCTTCTGAGCCTTCACCAGCAGTGCCTTGAAAGTCTGTATTTCTACCAGTGGTCTGTTTAAGGCCAAGCAAGGCTTTTTTGATCAGGGCCCCACAGTTCTTCTAGCCTCCATACATCATTCAGTTCCAGAGTCACTTGCATATTTTTAGGTATTTTTTACAGCAGCACCCCGATCTTGGTACCAAAATCTGTATTAGTTTTGGCTGCTGTAACAAATGACCATAATTTGGATGACTTAAAACAACAGAAATGTACACTCTCACATTTCTGGAGGCCAGAAGTCCAAATCAGCATCACTGGGCTGACGTCAAGGTGAGGGCAGGGCCATGCTCCCTCCAGATTCTCTAGGGGAGGATCCATTTCTTGCCTCCTCCAGTTTCTGGGGGTTGCTGGCATTCCTGATTTGTGGCCACATCACTCCAATCTTTGCTTCTGTCTTAACATCACCTTCTCCTCTGTGTGTCTTAACTTTCCCTCTACTCCCCTTTTATAAGGACAGTTGTGATTGCATTTAGGGTTCACCTTGATAATCCAGGCTAATCTCCTCATCTCAAGATCTTTAACTTAATCATATCTGCCAAGACCCCTTTTTCCTTATAAGGTAACAATTACATGTTCTAGGTAGGACCTGATATTTTTGGGGTAGCCATTATGCAGCCTACTGGGGGCTTGGGAGTGGTGATTCTGTTTCCCTTTCAGGGAGGGGAAGAGAGCACATTAAGTGCTCTTGCTTGGCAAAGCCCTGTACTATCCCAGTCTGACCAATAACCCTATTATTGGGATGCTTGTTATCTCCATTTCACAAATTGGAAAACTGTGGCTCAGAGCAGTTAATCACATAACTAGTAATTGGTGGAGCTGGGATTGGAACCTAATTCTGTTGGGTCCCACAGCCTGCTCTGACTTCTCCTGGACATTTGAACCCATAAGTTGCAGGATCTTGCCTCAGCGCCTGGGATTCCTTGGTGTCAGAGAGCTAGCTTTCTCTAGCCCCGTTTTGGAGTCTCAGTGATGTGGAGGCACTCGCCCACAGGCTCAGCAATGGACTTCCAAGGTGCAGGACTTGACTTCTGCACCTTGGCTTGGGCATCAATGTAGCTTAAACTTATCTATGCCTGGGCCAGCCTCCACTCCCATTCCAACCAGCCCTCCCTTCCTGGGCCATATCCCCCTACCCCACCTGTCCAGCTTGGGGAATGAAGAAACTGGACTAGGAGCCCCTGGGACTCCTTGAACTCTTTCTGGGGCCCATGATCAAGACTTGCCCATTTTTAGCCCCTGGGACTCCTTGAACTCTTTCTGGGGCCCATGATCAAGACTTGCCCATTTTCTCTCCCTTGAGGGAAACACACACACACACACACACACACAGAGAGAGAGAGAGAGAGATATGCCTGGATTGGGGCAGGCATTTGGCTCATACGAGTTCATCTTCCTGGCTCTGCCCTGCTTACCTGCTGAACTCCTTGCTGAGCCCAGGGCATCCCTGGTGCTTTGTGTCATAAGTGACTCAGTTTCTCATCCAAGTGATAGGCATTTCTTGAGCTCCTGCTGTTTTAATCCTTTGCTCAGGTGGCAACTCCTCTCAGGTGCCAGCCCTAATGGCTGGGTCAGGTCCCTTCATCAGTGTTTCAGTGGCACCCCTGTGTTCACCTCTTTCATGGCCCTGCTCACACTTTGTGTGATCATTGCCTGTTTCCCTGTAACTCCCCTCTAGTTTGTGAGCTTATTGAGAGTAGTGACCAAATCTGATTCATTTCTTTGACTTCACTGCCTAGCCCAGGGTCTGCCCCTAACTGCTTGATAAATCTTCATTGGATGAATAAGCAGGAGCCCTCTCTTCCTTTTTGATCTCCCTTTCCCTTCTCTCTCTTTCTCTCTCCCTGTCTCCCTCCCCCCCACCTCTCTCTCCCTCTCCCTCCGCCTCCCCCCTTCTCTCTCTCTCCTGTTTGGTCTGGGGCTGTAATCATAGTTGCAGCCTCCCTGCTGGAGACCACTGCCTGGAAAGGCCATCCCAGTTGGGCGTGAAAATTGACCGGAGCGGGCAGGCCCCCCTGTGGTGCCAGGAATTGGCTGAACCTGTGGGGGTTGGAGATGGACTTGGGGGCACCTGGCTGCACCATGCTAGTCCATAGCTTCCAGGGCAGGAGGGGCACCTGGACCGCAGGAATGTTGTCACAAACAGGAGTCTTTGTGCTGCCCATGGAAGCCCATTAAAGGGCTGCCAGGTGCCTTTGTCATCTCTGGTAAAGCCAGCCACAACTTCCTGGGGTGTGGGCCCTGATGGTGGGGCTGGCTGACTATTCATTCTCTTGTCACCCTTTTCTTCCCCTCTTGTCCAGTCATTTACCCAGGACTCTCTGAGGGCCTCTCATCCTCTTTCTGTGCCAGTCTCTCCCCTTCTTCTGGCTGGTGACCAATTACTAGTGTATGGTGCATTATTTACAAAGCTTCTTCAGGTCCTAAAACTACCCTGAGCCTCTTGACAGTTCTGTCAAGTAGATCATGTATCCTCCGTTTTATGGAAACTGAGGCTTGGAGAGTTTAGGCAGCTTCCCTGAAGTCATGTAGCAAGTGAGGGACAGAGCTGGGGTTGGAACCCAGAGCTCTCAGCCTTTAAAGCTTTTACTTCCTACTTTGCCAGGGATTCCTCTCACCCTGGTTTTCCTGGGGGCTGGGGTTCTATCTCTCACCTGGCCCTGCAGAGATGGTCCCCTCTGGTAGGTATTAGCCTGGATCCTGGAAAATCCTGGGGTAGGGTGGTGTCCCTAAGGGGCAGGCTTGGGATCCTGCGGCCACATTATGGGATCAGGCAGGCTTTTCTAGTGGCCAGCAGAGGGCGCCAGGGGCCTGGGAAAGGTCTGCTGCTGGTTTGGTTTGTTTTAAGATGGAAAATAGGTTTTAAGTCAGGCATGGTCATTATTTTTTTAAAATATCCGAACATACACGTGTGTACAGATTCATTTAACCCAAACCTTTGGGGCCTGGTGTGCTTTGGAATTTAGAGAAATTTCAGAACTTAGAAAAGTTAACCTGATGCATATACCATGTATTGTGAAATATCTCCAATGGGGTCTGGGGCAGTGCCTCATTATCAAGCACTTGGAATATTTCTGCATTAAAACGTTTGAATAGTCACCCCCAAGTGGGATAAATAGATTCTTTTCAGTTCAGGTCAGGTTATGGTGCCAAATGAGTTAGATCAAGGTTTTCAGTTTTCAGAGCTTTTTTGAGTTTTGGAAGTTTGGATGAGGAATTGTATACCTCTATAAAGTAGGAGAGGAAGTAAATCACCTGTAATACCAACACTTAGGGATAATGTTTTGTATAGCCTTCTCAATCTTGTGTGCACATGTGTTTGTATACATATATAAGTAGATATAAATGTTTTTAGTTGCAAATGGCATCACACTTTGTATACTTTTTGCCTTATATGACAGATCTTGGAATTCCATAGTTATATGTGGAGCTCAGGATCTAGGTAGGCTCTTGCCAGTTACTCCCTCCTCAACATCATCTCCACCCCAAGTGGATAGAAGGTCCCCAGGTGAAACTCCTTCTTGAGGTTAAATAAGATTCTCCACCAGACACTTGCCAGGTCTGGGCCTTTGTCCCAGCATGGTCTGCAGCTTTTGAATGTAGATGATGCCTCTGCACTCAATGCAGCTGGGGTCCTGTCTGGGAGTAAGTCTTATACTCATGTAGAGACTGATTCCCTAAAAGAAAGGGTCTCTTCCTGCTCGTGTGCATGGAGTGATCAAGCAGGGCTGAGAGCTCTACCCTGCCCAGTGTACTGTCAGCTGGGTTCCTCAGGAGCTTGAGGGCAGGGTCCTGGGGAGGGAAGACAGACCTTCTCTGTTGCTGACCCCCACCTCTTCCCTCCAGCAGGAGCATTGGTTTGAAAAGGCTCTGCGAGACAAGAAGGGCTTCATCATCAAGCAGATGAAGGAGGATGGTGCCTGTCTCTTCCGGGCTGTAGGTGAGTCTCTCTTTCAGTGCTCAAGGGCCTAGGGCTGCCCCTGATCTGTGTTCCAGTCATTAGGAGTAACTCATGAAGACAGGGTTGGGGGCAGAGATCACTTGTCTTTTAAGAACTCCAGGCTCCAACTTCAAGTTAGTATCTGGTCTCTAGCCTTCGCTCCTTTGGCAATGAGGTGATGTGAGAGTAATGGGAACATCAGTAATAGTGATAAAGAAAATAATATCACTTATGGAAAGATTGCTCTGTCAGGCACTACAGGAAGCCCTTCTAATTCTTCCCCAAACCAGGTGAGTGTAGGGACTACTGTTGCTTCCATTTGTCAGATGAGAAAGGTAGTTCCGAGATAGGGAGCAAGTTGCCCAGGGTCAAACAGCTGGTCAGTGGTAGAGTCAGGATTCAGACTCTGGGTTAGATTAGTCTGAGGTCCATGCTCTTAACTACAGCACACTGCTGTCGCTCTGGGATAATGGGACACCTGGGTTTGCTCTGGGCCTCTCTTCCCCCATCTATATCTGCATCATAGAAACTTTTCTTAACTTACTCAAAAGTCGAGAGAATTGTGAACCCTTATTTCCCCTCATCCGGCATCAGTAGTCATCAACACATGGCCATTCTTGTTTTATCACTATTCCACCCACTCTTTTTCACTCCCATGAGATGAGTATTTTAAAGCAAAACCCCAACAGTGGATCATTTCATTCGTAAATATTTGTGTGTGTGTTCCTCTGGCAGATAAGGACTGTCTCTCTCTCTCTCTTTTTCAAAACAGAACTAAAATGCCATTTTAACACCTAAAAAATTAATACTTCCTTAATGCCATCTAATATCCAGTCTAAGCTAGATATTTTAAGCCCCTCTGGCTCTGAATCTCTGAATCAACAAGGAGCTGTGAAGTCCCATGCTAGTGTCCAGGGGATGCTAGGAGTGAGGAGTGGTGACCAGATCATCCCTTTGGAGTTATGATACCTACCAAGAAAAAAAAGTGCCCTCTGATAGGAACTTTGAGCTGGGAGTCAGAAGACTTGCCTTAGAGTTCTGGCCCTGACTCATAACTGCTGTGTGACCCTCGGCCTCCTTGCCTTTTTGTGAAGGTGTTGATTCTGAAGGGCTCCTTGGGTCCCTTCTGGGTCTGCTTTTTTCTTAGTCTGTGCGTATCGCCCATGTCTAGTGGTGGGCTGGGCCAACTCGGGCTCCCCTCCTGGCTGTGCCACTGACTCTTGGTGTGACCTTGGCCAAGCAGCTTTTCCCTTCCTATGCCTGTTTCCTAATCTGTAAAATGGGGATACGAGACCCCAGTGTTGGAAGGATTAAATGAGATTACTTAGGTAGATCCCTTTAGTGCCTGACTCATAGGTCTTCATGGAGCAATAGTATTGGTGAAGCCCAAACACTGTTCTCAGTGGTGCCTCAGAGCCACAGATGTTTGTGGAATGGGTGAAAGAAAGTTAGGCAGGGTGGGCAGTTGTTTCCCCATTCTACCAAGCAGAAGGAGTTCAGACAGTGGGCTCTGCTGGGCTGGGAGAAGCCCTTAACACTCCTGCCCCTCTGGCTCAAGTCCATATTCTCCCTGGCATGTCTCCTAGAGGAAGAGCTCAGTTTTGGGGACACCTTGGACAGAAGAAATGCAAAGAAAGAGTAGATGGGGGCCTTTTAAGTGCTAGGCCCTGTGTCAAGTTGTCAGGCTGTATGTGGGGTAAGCAGGGCTGCTAGTAGAGTTGGGGTCAGGTGGGTCCCACCCCCATTCCTCAGAGAAGGCAGCTGGACATTTGGCTCTTGGGCCAGCTTTGAGGCAGACTAGTAACTTGTAACTAGTGAGAACCTATCTTGTCCAGTAACCTGTATCATGCATGAGCAGTATATACGTGTGTACGTATGTACATCTAGCTGTTCTCCCCCAAACACCCCCTGACCCTTCCCTGCCTTGAGGCCTTCCATTTAGGGGCCCCTGCTTAACAGGAAGAGCTGACCAGGACAGGTTGAAGGCCTTTCCTTATCAGCACTATGGCGACCACATTTCCCCTAACTAGACTGGCCTCGGCTTTTCTCCGTAAAACCTCAGAAACCCGTGGCCTCTCCCCAGAAGTATATGGTCCCTGGGTCTCTAGGCCTTATCTGGAGGTTTCCCTGGGACAGAGTACATAGCATATGTGCCTGGGAAGGAGACTCTGTCTCCTTTCTGCAGCCTCCCTGCTTCCAGCCTAGCCTGGACAGGGACAAGTGGCAGTTACCCTAGGCTTTGGTAAGCATGCCTGCAGGCTTTAACTTCCTACCACATATTGAGTGGTGGAAAGAACACGTAACTGAGGGTTGGCATTGGAAGAGGTTGCAGACAGAGAAGACACTCTGGTGTTCTTGATGCCTACTGGGTGTTAGGTATTCAGCTGGGTGCTTCAGATTCACCTACAAAATTAGGATCATTATCCCATGAGACAGTTGAGAAGATTGAGGATGCGCAGGATCATTAGTAGCAGAGCTGGCACAGAAACCCAGGGGTGTCCATAGGGCACATTCTTTCTGTGGCCCTAGGATCTCGGGGCCTTACTCACCTCTTCCATCTAAGAGCATGTGCTCCTCTAGTCTTGGGAATCCTGAGGCAGGTGGCTTTCTGCCCTCTGTTTTGCCTCTGAGGTCTGGGTAGCCCCAGTGTGAACCAACATACATTGTTTTGTCCAGTTCTCTCCCACCACCCCCTGTCAGGTAATGCATCAGCATCAGTGAAGGCTTGAGTAGAGCGGAGATGGGAGTCTGAGTCTTAGAGGTATCCTGTGGCCCACCCTGCCCCCAGCAAGGCCCTGCTATGTTCAGATAACCTCCTCCTGGAAACGTGAGTCTGCATCTCTGCCTCTCTGCCTTTTCCCATGTGGCTTTGACTCAGCAGAAACCTCTCGCCCTGGCCCTGGCGCTGGCCTCTGTGGACAAAGGGGACGCCACATGTACATGTGTCTGCATGGGCCAGGGAGAGTGGCTGGGGCTGTGTATGTTATGGCAGTGGGACCCAGAAACATTAGCCAGGTCCACTCTTCTGGGCCTTTTGGTCTTGGAACTTGGACTGTTAGTACTTGGAGAGATGGATCGTAGATCAGTTTTGACTTTTACAAATGGGGAAAGTAAGAGAATAAATGGGGCCTCCAGAGAAAGCTAGGACCCTATCTAGGTCACACTGTCATTGTCAGAACATAGGTGTTTGAGTTTGAACCAGCTCACGGAAGGAGGAGATTCCCATGGGCCACACCCATTCACCAGCTTCCTTTGGCCTCCCTCAATGTTTGCATCGTTGTCATGGGAATCCTTCAGCAGAGGACTAGACATCTCAGACGCCAGGCTATGGAGGGGGTCAAGTTCTGTCCCCTAGCCAACTCACCTCTGAGGGTGTGCTGTTTGGGCTAGTTGGGGATCACTGGCCAGGCCACCACAGCTACTTGACGGGCAGGCAAGGCCTTTTTCTCGGCTCATCTCAGTGAGGCCAAGATTCCCACTGGACCAGGAGGAAGTGGGAGACACACCAGGTCCTTGTCCTCCCCCCTCCTACACACACACTCTGCTGTGAGTACACCCATATATGTGGTATGTGGTTTGTTTTGATCACAATTTAGGGAACCTGAGAAGGAAGGATTACGGAAGTCCGGGGGACCTTGCCCCAGGCAGCAGGGGAAGTTGAAGCAGGTCTGATAGAGCTGTTAGTTATTCTCCCCTCCTCCACACCTAACCCCTGGGAAGGGCTATGTATCTAGGAAGTGGGGGAGTTCCTCGGTTTACACAGCCTCATATCTTGTCCAGCCTTCAGCCTTTCCTGGTTGGTGTCAAGGGCAACTACTCATTGAACGAGATAGTTCTCTGTTTTTGTAGGGGTTTGGGGATGAGTATTTGGCCTCAGGGAACATCTTTGGCAGGGTCTGCTGGTCATATGTGTGTACACATGTCCATTCCTATTCTTGTGTCTTTGTGCTCAGAGAAAGGAAAGAAGTGGGATGTGAGGGCAAGGTTCATGCTGACCTCTGTGGCCCTAGTGAGGGGTACAGCCCCTAGTATCTAGTCTCCCTCAGGTCTTCCTTGGGTTCCAGCTCATTCCCGCTTGTGCTGGGGGGAAACGGAGGCAGGCAGGATCAGGCCTAGCCCCAGGAGTCAGGTGCTAAGGTGAAAACTGGAGTGGAGTATGTATGTGTGTGTGTGTGTGTTGGGGGGGGGGGTAATATCACCTAGGGCCAGCAGTGTTTAAAGTCACCAGTTACCCCTTGAGAGCCTTGCTTCACTTTTACCCTCCATCCCTACTGGGGCAGGGATGGGAAGGGGCCCCTTTGCCCACAGAACCACCCTTGCTTCGTGGCAGATGTTCTAATCTGCATCCTGGGTGGTCTGGTTCTCAGTTTAGCTCTTAGGACAGAGAGTTCAATAGGCTAAGGTTTCCAGTGCCTGAATTCACCCCTTCCCAAATGGGCCAGTTATGCCACATTTCTATCAGTATCCCTCCTAGGTAAGTAGGGTTTGCTTTTTTGTTTTGTTTTGTTTGTTTGTTTTTGTTTGTTTTCTTTGAGGATTGAATGAGTTTGTGTGTGAAAAGTCCTTGGTAGAACTAATCATAGTATTGTACTGAGGATTTCCGAGCCCTCTTTGGGTTGGGAACAGAGGTAGGAAGTGGGGGACCCCCTTCCAGCTGGATTCTGGGAGGGAAAAGCAGGTGCAAATTGCCCACAAGTGCAGCGTCAGCAAGAGAAGTTTCAGTTTCTATCAAAACAAGTTCTCTGAATTCCCCTACCTCTGCAGGTCCACTGGGCCCTTCTTTCCCCCACCTCGGGGCCCCCCCACAGGGAAGTCCAGCCTGGTCCCCAGTCTATGTGCCCACCTTCTGGGAGGAGGAGGGGGTCCTGGAGGACAGTGGTGGGGCCAGAAAAAATCAGAAAAGCTAATCCTTACTGAGTACTTACTATGTTTTTAGCCCTGTGCCGGATGTTCTCCTGTCTTTTATCATTGAAAAAAATATCCTTATGATCTCTCTTGTTGGGGAGGCACTGTTGCTCTGTTTCCTCAGCTCAGAGATGTACCCCCCCCCCACATTAATAATCCCCAAGTCAGGGTGTATCTTATCAGTGTGATGGGGTTTTTCCCCAAAAAGCTGTGACTGAATACATATTGTACCATACCACCTATCAGTGGCATCTTCGAATTTAGGAGAGGAGGTGGTATTTTACATTTTACAGTTGAGTAGAGAAATGTCATAACTCGGCTACCCTTAAGGACCCTGACCCTGTGTTGCAAAGCCCGTCTTATTAACTCTCGCTTTTGAGTGCTTCCCTTTCACACTCAGGGCACAAAAGGTAGGCTTAGGGAGCTTTGGATTCAGTAAAGGTAGACAGTCCCAAGGTGCTGGCCGTGAGGATGGGCAGCAAGAAGAGGGACAGCCCAGGCTCTGCATTTGGGGCTTTCCTCGGGTTGAGGAAGTGCAACAAAAATGAGGAAGGGCCTGATAAGTGGTCCTGGCGACATTCTGGCTGACTAGGCATCTGAAAGAGTCATCGTCTTCATGACAAACAGAGTTCCTGTTTCTTGAACACCTATTATGCCTCAGGTGTTTTTGCCAGCCCTCCCCTATCGTCTTGACAACACCCTGAGAGAGGACGAGGAGTTACTCTCCCTACTTTATGGATGAGTACATTGAGGCCCAGAGACATTAAAGGCCTTGTCCAGTGCCACACTGCTAGGAGGCAGCAGATCCTTTCTGCCAGGCTTTAACACCTCTCCAAAGAGTGAGGCCAAAGAGGTCAGTGGCAAGGATCCTCCTGGGGTTCTCCCCCAGCTTTCTTCCCTAACCCACAGTCTCCCTTCTTTTCCCCATATTCCTGCATGTAGGAGATTTCTCCCAGGAATGAAATGAAGGGTGACCACTCCATGGGAGATAGAGTTTTTCTCCATCACGTCAGTATATCTCCCGGAGCCTGGCAAGTCAGGCTCTATTTAACCCCTTCACTCCTGAGTTCCTGTTTATTGCAGCTGCCGGCAGCACTGCCTCCCTGGCACCCCAAGCTCAGCCTACAAAAATAGCTCCTCAAGCAGCTTGGGCAGCCACAGAGGGCTCTGTGGTTCTGGCTTCTAAGAAAGGCAGCAGTTAGGGGGCCCCCAGCCTGTGTGCAGGGCATGTGACTTGCTGGAAGTGCCACTGGGGGAGGAGGGAGGAGTGTGGCTGCAGAACCCACATCCTTGTTTACATCGGTGAAGGGGCTACCCCATTCCACCTTCAGAACCCCAGCTCTCTGTCATCCCTCATCCCTCATGCCTGTGCACCTCCAAGGGGGCTTGAGACAAAGGCGTGGGCCCCCTTTTCTGTCTCAGAGAAGTCTTCCTTATCTCAAAGAACCTTCTAGGGAGGAATGAGGAGGGCAGTGAGGGCATTCTTCTGACAATCCTCCTGATACACATTTGATAGTCATGGAAGAAATCTGGAATTGTGTTCCACGCATTGACCTGACCCCTAACTCCATCCCAATGCTCCAGAGAGATACCATCAGAGCACCAGTCCCCCAGGGAAGCAAAGGGAAATTTCTCGTCATCTTCACTAGTGGAAATCAGCCTTGCCCGATCTTCAAGCCCCACCTTAATTTCCCAGGGAGAAGACCTCCCTGGCTCCTCCAGCCTATCCATCCATTCAGCACATTTTTCCTGATTTCCTTTACTCTATTGAGCCTTGAACTGGGGGCAGACTTGGATATAAACCATCCTCTGCCCTCAGCAAGAGCCTAGTGTTATTGGGGAGATGATGTCTGTGTATACCTTTGATGAATCTGGTGATGGAGGTGCCCTCTGGAAAGTGGGGAACTGTGTAAAGAACCCATTGGTGCTTGACAGTAGGCAGCCGAGAGGACGGAAAGGGTCTCCTGGAAAAAGTGAATAGCAGGTGCGAAGATCCTCAAGGCAAAAAGATCCTGGTTTTTTCTCTTCCTTTTTGACTAAAACCCTGTGATGCCTGGACCTTTTGGGCTGCAGGCTGCCTTTCATAAATTAGGCTTAAGTTAGGTGCATATGTGTCCTCTCCCTCTTACTAGACTGCATGCTCCTTGTAGCAGGGGCAGGGTTTTACTCAACCTCTGTCTCTTTCACAGACCCCACATTAAGGCCTCAGTGTGGAGAAGGGGACTCTGATTTACTGAGTGACTACTCCATCCCAAGGCCAGTGCTAGTCATTTTATACCCATTATCTCATTTAATCCCCACAAGAGGCCTGCCAGGTAGTTATCCATCTTTTCTCCATTTTACAGGTGAGGCTTATGAGGCTCAGAAAACTTGGATCACTTGCCTCTGGTGACTCAGCTCGTTAGAACCCAGTAGAACTGGGCTTGGAGTCCAGTTTTGTTTTGTTCTTTTTTTTTTTAAACCTACATAGCCCTGCTGACTCCTGGAAGTCAGGACAATTGAACTCCAGAGTTGACGCTCCCACAAACTGACTGTGTGACCTTGGGCAAGCCACAAACTCCCTGAGCCTCAGTTTCCTCATGTGGAGAGTATGGGTGGGGTGGAGGGAGGAGTCAGTGGTGCTCGAGGCCACTTGTGGGACTTAAAATGTTGATTTGTCTGAGTGGCAGGGAAGCTCTGGACAAATCCATCCACCAGAGAGGCCTGTGACTGTGTCCCTTTCACCTGAGCGCTCTTGTTCTTCATGACTGTCCCTGCCTTCTTTTTCCATGGCCCTAGTCCAGCCCACGCGGAGACAAACTGTCCAGGTCTTGGGGTAGTAGGAAAGGGAGTTTCTCTTCCTGCTCACCCCCCAACCCCACCCAAGGCTGTTCCTTGACTCAGGACTCATCTCTGGTGGCAGTTCTGACCCAGCTTCTCCTTCTCTCCCCACAGCTGACCAGGTATATGGAGACCAGGACATGCATGAGGTTGTACGAAAGCACTGCATGGACTATCTGGTGAGATCTTGCCAGAGGCCTTGGGTGAGGGGCAGGATGGGAGGATCTGTTCTCCACACAGGCCTTGACCCTCTGGTCAATTCTGCAGATGAAGAATGCAGACTACTTCTCCAATTATGTCACAGAGGACTTCACCACCTACATCAACCGGAAGCGGAAAAACAACTGCCATGGCAACCACATTGAGATGCAGGCCATGGCAGAGATGTACAACCGTCCCGTGGAGGTGTACCAATACAGCACAGGTACTTCTCTGGTGGGTAGGGGGGAGACTGATGGTGTCTCTTCCAAGCCCGCCCTACTGGCCCACTATGGATGCTCCTTCCTCCTCTTTCTCTGCAGAACCCATCAACACATTCCATGGGATCCATCAAAACGAGGATGAACCCATCCGTGTCAGCTATCATCGGAATATCCACTACAATTCAGTGGTGAATCCCAACAAGGCCACCATTGGTGTGGGGCTGGGCCTGCCATCATTTAAACCGGGGGTGAGTAGGTCCCCATGCCCAGGATAGTTGCTAGATATAGAGACCAGAAACCTCTGTTCGAGCCTCACTTCTTTAGCCTGTGGGGACAAGATGTCCCCTGTACTCTGGGTTTCCCTTGAGTTCACCTCTATAAGATTAGGGAGTTAACCCAGGTGATCTCTCAGGGCTCACTCTCTGGTCTCGGTTTGCCTGTCTGTGAGCTGATATGAATCATCCATCTTTTGTGCCTGTTAATAGCTGGTATTTTAGGATATGGAGTCAGATTTGGGAACATTGAGCCAGGGCTTGGTCTGGGTGTTGTGGCACCTACCTGGTCACACCCTTCTCCCCCCAAACACATAGCAGTTATAGACAGCTGTGGTCATAGAGACCTGGGATGCAGGCCTGGCCCCATCGTTACTGGCTGTAGGACCTTGGGCAGATTGGGCAAGTCTTCTGGGCTGGTCACTTGGCTGATATGGAAAGTGTTGAGCACTGGGCTTCAGTCATAGTAGGTGCTCAGAAGATGGAAATACATTTTCCCAGCACTCACTGATATATTCTCATTCCCTCTCTCTCATAAATGGTCTGCTGGGGATTTTGATATGTTCTCTTCTGGTTTCACTTTCTACAAATAGAAAGCGCTTCTGTCTCCTTTTAGGAAACACCCCCCTGTAATACCAACACACCCTCCAACGTGGATTTTTTGTTTGTTTGTTTTTGAATAAACTTTTAATTTGAGAACGGTTTGAGATTTATAGAATTATTGCCCAGATAGTATGGATAATTCCCATACACCCCACTCTCAGTTTTCTCTCTTGTTAAGATCTTATATTAGTCTGGTACATTTATCACAGTTAACGAACCAGTATTGATATATTATTAACAAACAACTATGCTTTTTTCAGATTTTCTCAGTGTTTCCCTTTATCTGTTCCGGGATCCCATCTAGGATACCACATTACATTTAAGTTTATGTCTCCTTAGGTTTCTCTTGTCTGCAACAGTTTCTCAGACTTTTCTTTGTTTTTGATGGCCTTGACAGTTTTGACGAGTACTGATTAAGATATATTGTAGAATGCTCCTCTGTTGGAATTTGTTGCTTTTCTCATGATTAGACTGGAGTTATCGATTTTAGAGAGCAAGATCACAGTGGTAAAGTGCCATTTTCACCACATGATACCGAGGGTATGTACATCAACACGATTTATGACTGTTGATGCGAACCTTGATTACCTGGCTCAGGTAGTTTGTCAGGTTTCTCCATTGTAAAGTTATGCTCCCCCCCCTTTTCATACTGTACTCTTTGGAAAGAAATCACTGTGCACGGCCTGCACTTAAGGAGTGGACAGTTATGTTCCACCTCCTGAAGGGCAGAGAATCTACATAAATTATTTGGAATTCTAGTGCAAGGGAGTTTTCGCTCTTCTCCCCCATTGGTGTATTTAATCCTTTATATTGGTACAGACATATGGACATTTATTTTATACTTTGGATTGTAAACCATTACTACTTTATTTTGTTGTGCACATTATTCCAGTTTTGGCCATTGGGAGCTCTTTCAGTTAGTTCCTGTGTGCCTTTGACATTCCCTCATCATTGTTTTTGTTTTTGTTTTTGTTTTTTAGCACTTCTTTACTTTCTGGCACTACAAGATGCTCCAGGCATATCTTGTACATTCCTTGCCCCAGTCCTAGACTCAGTCATTTCTCCAGGGAGCTCTGATTCCTTTTATTGGAGAGTGCTATTAGAAACCAAGATCTGGGTGTTAGGTGTGCCCCTTGCTTCTAGGCCCTTTCAGCTGTCAGAGCAAGGAGATAAATGTGTGTCTCCTAGACCTGTGTGTGTGTGTGTGTATCTATAAATGTTTGTGAATGTAACCATGTGTATCTATATTAAGCTAAACATGAGTTCTATACTGATGTCCCCAACTCTAATCCTCCATTGCCACATGGATTATTCTAGACAACTCCGCTTGCTTATCTGTAAATTCTCACTCCCAACAGTGAGAATCCTGGTTCCCACCATCCACCATTGTTCAGTTCCAATATACATGTATATCAGTATCAGAATTGTCAACTCATTCCCTCATGGGAAACAATGTATTCCTCATGGGAATACATTGCTATGTGTAGTTCTTTTTACCTTTAGTCTTAGAGACTCCACTCATTTTCAGCTACTTAGTTCAGCACCTTTTAGCCTCACCCCTTTCAGTGAGGTGGTTTCATATTGTTGTGATACATTTAGATTGTTTTATCACATTCTGGGTTCCATCACATTCTGTGTTTTATCACATTCTGGGATATCTCCACCTCCTAAATGATCTTTTTAAAATTTGCTTACTTTAAGATTTACTCTTTTTGCTGTAAAATTCTGTGGTTTTGACAAATGCATAATGTCATATATCCACCATTAGAGCACTGTACAGAATAGTTTCATCACTCTAGCAATTCCCTGGCTTCACCTAGTCAGCCCTGTCTCCCATTCCCCACCCCTGAACCCTTAGGAACCACTGATCTGTTCACTGTCTTTAGTTTTGCCTTTTCTAGAATGTCAAAGAATTGGCATCATATAGTATGTAGCTTTTTTAGACAGGGTTTTTCCACTTAATATTCTGCATTTAAGATTCATCCATAATTTTTTGTGACTTGGCTTATTTATCTTTAGAAAGTTTTTATTAATATATGTTAGTTCAGAGAGTTCCCACATGCCTCCTCCTCCCTGCCCCTGAATACAGTTTCCCTATTATTAACATTTTAGATGACTATGGTACATTTGTTACAATTAATGAACTAATATTGATACATTATTAACTAAACTCCTCATGTCTCCTTAGGTTCCTCGTCTGCAACAGTTTCTCAGACTTTTCTTTGTTTTGATGGCCTTGACAGTTTTGACGAGTACTGATTAGATGTATTGTAGAATGCTCCTCTGTTGGAATTTGTTGCTTTTCTCATGATTAGACTGGGGTTATGGATTTTAGAGAGCAAGATCACAGTGGTAAAGTGCCATTTTCACCACCTGATACTGAGGGTATGTACATCAACGCAATTTATGACTGTTGATGCGAACCTTGATCACCTGGCTCAGGTAGTTTGTCAGGTTTCTCCATTGTAAAGTTACTCCCTCCCCTCCTTTTTCCATACTGTACTCTTTGGAAAGAAGTCACTGTGCACTGCCTACACTTAAGGAGTGGACAGTTATGTTTCACCTCCTGGAGGGCAGAAAATCTACATAAATTATTTGGAATTCTAATGCGAGGGAGCTTTGGCTCTTCTCCCCTATTTATTGGTGTATTTAAATCCTTTATTTATATCGGTATGGACATATGGACATTTATTTTATACTTTGAATTATAATCCATTACCACTTGATTCTGTCATGCACATTTTTCCAGTTTTGGCCATTGGGAGCTCTTTCAGTTAGTTCTTATGTGCCTGTAACATACTTTCATCCTTGCTTTTGATGCTCTTTTTTTTTTTTTTTTGAAGCACTCCCTTAACTTTCTGGAAGTACGAGATACTCCAGGCTTATTTTGTATATCCTGTGCCCCCATCCTAGACTCAGCCGTTTCTTCAAGGAGCTCTGGCTCCTTTTATTGAAGAATGCTATTAGAAAGCAAGATCTGGGTGCTAGGCAACACTGTGAGTGTGATTAATCTCACTGAATGGTGTGCTTGGGAGGGGCTGAGATGAGAGAGTTTATGCTTCCATAATTTAAAAAAAGACTAAAGAGACAGTGGCAATTAAATACAATACATGTTTCTGGACTGGATCTAATAATGGAGGAGAAAAGGCTCAAAAAGGACATTGGAGGCCCACCCCAATGAAGATGTCGGAGAGAGAAGCTTCGGGGCACCGTCCCCCCACAGAAGCTTTGAATAACCAGCAAGAATTGGCAGAAACATCTTTTTGAAGCTCCAGAAATCAGCTAAAGGATTGCAGTAATGGGACAAGTACAGAATCAAGAAAAAGACTACTTAAAAATGGCAGGATCTTGTGGCACCCTGGCTGACCCTCCCCCCATCAACTCATCAGCTCAGCACCAGCCTGGGCTCCCAGTGCAGACCCTTGGTCCCGGTTCCAGAGGGACCAGAGTAACCCTCATGCATATATTGGGAGCATGTATGTCTAGCCATATCTGACTGGTGGTGGCCTGAGGGATTGAACCAGGACTGCCATCCTAGAACTTACCCTGAGCATAAAAAGGCAAGCTCAGAGAGCTCTCCTACAGAATGCTGTGGGACAGCAGACAAATCATGGCTGCCTGGAGCAAGTGATTGCTGGCTGTAGGGATATACAGTGCAGTGCCTGGAACCTTGAGGAAACTGTTCCTAGGGAAGAGGGGTCATTTGTATCTATGTAAATGGGGGAATTTCTAGGGCCAAATGCACATGCCCAAGAAAAGATGCAGTTGGGGAAAGCATTAGGGAGGCCCCTATGCTTAGCCTGGTGCTGTTCTCTAAACTCACTCTATACAAAGTTCTGAAGGAGAGCGCTGACACAGGTCAGTCTACAAAGACTGGAAAGGTATTTTCTTTTTTTCCTTTTTCTTTTTTTGTTAGCTCTTGGTGTTCAAGGAAAGCTCTGTCATAACACAAGCTGGATACAAGCTTAAGGAACAGATGCCTCAGAGTCTAAATTCCAGCAGTAACACCTTAAAATATCAAACTGTCCAGGTTTCAACATAAGGTTACAAAACATACAAAGAAACAGTAAGTGATGGTCCAGGCAAAGGAAAAGATTAAAACACAAGAAGCCATCAATGAGGAGGACCGGACCTGGGCATACCCGACAAAGACTTTAAAAGAATGGTCTTACATATACTCCAAGAGCTAAAGGAATTAACATGAACAAAGAACCAAAGGAAAAGAATGTCCCTAAATATGCTCAAAGTGCTAGAAGAAAACAAAAAACTAAAGGAAGCCAGGAAAATGATAGATGAACACACAAAGAATATCAATAGAGCGATGGAAATTATGGAAAGGAACCAAACCACGAGACCACAGTAACAGAAACTAAAAATTCCCTAGAGGGATTCAGCAGCAGATTGGAGCTGACAGAAGAATTTGTGAACTTGAAGATAAAACAATTGAAATCACCTACTCTGAGGAGGAGAAGGGAAAGAATGAAGAATGAACAGATCCTGAGGAACCTGTGGGATACCTTCAAGCATACTAATATATGTATTGTAGGAGTCTCAGAAGGAGAAGGAAGAGAGAATATTCAAAGAAATAATGGCTGAAAATTTCCCAAATTTAATGAAAGATGAATATACACATCCAAGATGTTCAACAAACTCCACAAACAGGATAAACCCACACTGTGACATATAATCATACTGTCTAATGCCAAAGATAGAGAATTATGAAAGCCCAACAGAGAAGAAACATGTCACATATAAGAGAGCTTCAGTAAGATTAAGTACTGATTTCTCATTGGAAACTTTTGAGGCAAGAAAGCAGTAGGAGGACATAAAGTGCTGAAAACAAAAATTGCCCACCAAGAAATCTATATCCAACAAAACTGTCTTTGAAAAATGAGGGAGAGATTAAGACATTCCCTGATAAAAGCTGAGGTAGCTCGTCACCACTAGAATGTCCTTAAAAGAGATGCTAAAGAGAGTTCAGCAGGTTGAAAGGAAAGGACAATAGATTGAAGCCACATGGAGAAATAAAGATCTCCGGTGAGGGTAATCACGTGGCAAATATAAATGCCAGTGCTATTGTATTTTTGGTTTGTAGCTCCGCTTTTTACTTCTCAGGATCTAAAAGGCAAATGCATAAAATGAGATGATAAATCAGCAGTTTTGGACTCTTTCTACCCCATGCACACAAAGCTAACTTCTCAGGTGATCTACTCTGTTTGGCCCACCTGGGCGTATGTGAGGAAGGTCTCGGCATTGTGAAACTGAGTCATTAGTTGGTGGGGCTTCTAAACCAAGGCCTAGGCAGGAGAGCACCTGTCTTCCACAGACTTAGTGCATCAGTTGAGGTGTTTTGGGGTTGGGAGCAGTGTTTGTGAGTGCAGGAATTGGGAATGATACGTCCCATATCCCAAGCCTATTTTCTCCCAGTTTCTGATGAATAGGCATTCTGCTCCAGGGGCCTTTAGCCAGAGTACCTGCCTTCCTGTCTCCTGTTCTCTGGGGTCTTTGGGCCTGCCTTCCTGAGCCAGTTCTGGCTTATGGCCGAGGTTCTGTGAGTCACCTACATCTCTGTTCTTCCCCTCTCTTGCAGTTTGCAGAGCAGTCCCTGATGAAGAATGCCATAAAAACATCAGAGGAGTCATGGATTGAACAGCAGATGCTGGAAGACAAGAAACGGGCCACAGACTGGGAGGCCACGAATGAGGCCATCGAGGAGCAGGTGGCTCGGGAATCCTACCTGCAGTGGCTGCGGGATCAGGAGAAACAGGCCCGCCAGGTCCGCGGCCCCAGCCAGGTAGGTCATGGTCCTTGTCCCTGGTCTGCTTGAGAACCCAGTACTTCCCATGCTCTGGCCCCATATGGGCAGAAAGAAGTTGTATTGGTTAGGGTTCTCTAGGGAAACAAAATCAGTGAGAGATTTCTGTAAATATAAGATTTATAAAAGTGTCTCATGCAACTGTGGGTATGCCCGAGTCCAAATTCTGTAGGGCAGGCAGCAAACTGGCAATTCCAATGAAGATATTCAGTGAACTCCTCAGGAAACAAACTGGCAACTTCGACGAACTCCTTAGGAAACGCTTCGCTGGTCAGCCGAAGAAGAAGTGAAGGTCCTCTTCTGTCTCACTTAAAAGTCTTCAACTTAAATCCAGCTGACTGCATTCTCTCATTGTGGAAGACATGCCTTTCGTTGAAGTCATCAGTCACAGCTGCAGCCAATTGACTGATGATTTAATAAACCAGCCTGTTGGTTTATGAACCAGCCACAAACGTCCTCACAGCAACGGTTAAGCCAGTGCTTGCTTGACCAGACAGCTGGGTACCATCACCTGGCCAAGTTGACACATGAACCTAACCATCACAGTCCACCCCTTGTCAACTTGGCAGTTATACACATCTCCTAAAACCATACTTTAAGTAGAGAATAATAACAGACATATATTTCACCTAACAATACTCTGCTGTGCAGTGTACTACTGGAAACACATTAAATCTCTCCGGAATAGGGTGCAAGTCCTTGGGTGACATTAACTCTTAAAATTGATTTCCTTTAGCTTATATACAGCAAAATGAACAATACAGCTTATGTCATATGATAAGGGGATAAGACAGAGAAGAAAGTAAAGCTATTTGCTTTAGAGATAAATACAAACATACTCATAACAAAACAAGGAGGAAATATTCATGTCATCATAGTCCTCGTTTCTATAACCGGTGACATGGCCGTAGTTCATATTTATCACTACCTTCTTCCACTACCCATTCCATGTTCCCTTTACCCTCAGCGAGCACTTCAGCTGACCATGGTTCTTTGCCTGGTGGGGTGACCCAAACCTTCATTCCTGAAGTTTCTTGGCCATTGGTAGTCCTGCCTGGATTGGGTTGTTGCAGTTTTCCATTGACTTGAATCACGGGGCATGGTAGTACTAAGAGACTCCCTAGGGGATCGCCTGTATTCCAAGAAAACTCTTCTTTACTTCCATTTTGTAGTTGCAGTGTTATTCCCCCTTGACAGTCAGGATCAATCACCCCAGCCAGTACAGTAATCCTCTTCCTTGCCTGTTGACTCAGAGGCATAAGAAACCCAAAGTGACCAGTTGGCAGTCTTAACTTCCAGTTCAATGGGATTATTGTTGTTTCCTGGTGGAAGCACTCCTCCTTTTGAAACAAAGACTTATAGACCAGCAGAGCTTAAGCTTGCAGGGACAGGAAGCAAAAATTTACCTAGTGGATCACTAGGAGTGATAGTGAGTGGTGCCACTCCTGTTTCCATCCCTTGATTACTGGACCCGTGAATCCTGGCTATGGGAGAAACAGCACCATAGAGTGGACGCTGATTCAGATCATATACAGCCTTCTGGAGAACACCGCCCCAGCCCTGCAAGGTATTGCCACCTAGTTGGCGCCGTAACAACAGACCATTCCACCGTTTTATCAACCCAGCTGCCTCTGGATGATGGGGAACATGGTAAGACCAGAGAATTCCATGAGCATGTGCCCATTCCCTCACTTCATTTGCTGTGAAGTGGGTTCCTTGGTCCGAAGCAATGCTGTGTGGAATACCATGACGGTGGATAAGGCATTCTGTAAGTCCACGGATGGTAGTTTTGGCCCAAGCATTTCGTGCAGGGAAGGCAAACCCATATCTGGAGTATATGTCTATTCCAGTAAGAACAAATCGCTGCCCCTTCCATGATAGAAGTGGTCAAATGTAATCAACCTGCCACCAGGTAGCAGGCTGATCACCTCGGGGAATGGCGCCATATCGGGGACTGAGTGTGGGTCTCTGCTGCTGGCAGATTGGACACTCAGCACTGGCTGTGGCCAGGTCAGCCTTGGTGAGTGGAAGTCCATGTTGCTGAGCCCATGCATAACCTCCGTCCCTACCACCATGACCACTTTGTTCATGAGCCCATTGGGCAATGACAGGAGTGGCTGGGGAAAGAGGCTGATTGGTATCCACCAAAAGGGTCATTTTATCCACTTGGTTATTAAAATCTTCTGAAGTCACCCTCTGGTGGGCATTCACATGGTACACAAATAGCTTCATGTTTTTTGCCCACTCAGGTCTATCCACATACCCCTTCCCCAGACTTCTTTGTCACCAATCTTCCAATCATGTTCCTTTCAAGTCCCTGACCATCCGGCCAAACCATTAGCAACAGCCCATGAATCAGTATACGAACGCACCTCTGGCCAGTTCTCCTTTCAAGCAAAGTGAACAACCATGTGCACTGCTCGAAGTTCTGCCCACTGGGAGGATTTCCCCTCACCACTGTCCTTCAGGGACATCCCAGAAAGGGGCTGCAGTGCTGCAGCTGTCCACTTTCGGGTGGTGCCTGTATATCATGCAGAACCATCTGTAAACCAGGCACAAGTTTTCTTTTCCTCAGTCAACTGTAAGGAACTCCCCAAGATGCCATAGCTGTGGGCTGGGAAAGAGAAGGTAAGGTGGAAGGAGTGGGGGCCATGGGTATTTGGGCCACTTCCTCATGTAACTTACTTGCGCCTTCAGGACCCTCTCGAGCTCTATCTCGTATATACCATTTCCATTTTATGATGGAGTGCTGCTGTGCACGCCCAACTGTATGGCTTGGCGGGTCAGACAATACCCAGCTCATGATAGGTAACTCAGGTCTCATGGTAACTTGGTGGCCCATGGTTAAGCATTCTGTCTCTACTAAGGCCCAGTAGCAGGCCAACAGCTGTTTCTCAAATGGAGAGTAGTTATCTGCAGAGGATGGTAAAGCTTTACTCCAAAATCCTGAGGGCCGGCATTGTGATTCTCCTATAGGAGCCTGCCAAAGGCTCCAAACAGCATCTCTATTTGCCACTGACACTTCCAGCACCATTGGGTCAGCTGGATCATATGGTCCAAGTGGCAGAACAGCTTGCACAGCAGCCTGGACCTGTCACAGAGCCTCATCTTGTTCCGGTCCCTACTCAAAACTAGAAGCTTTTCTGGTGACTTGGTAAATGGGCTGGAGTAGCACACCTAAATGAGGAATATGTTGTCTCCAAAATCCAAAGAGGCCAACTAAGCGTTGTGCCTCTTTTTTGGTCATATGAGGGGCCAGATGCAACAGCTTATCCTTCACCTTAGAAGGAATATCTCAACAGGCCCCACACCACTGGACACCTAGAAATTTTACTGAGGTGGAAGGCCCCTGTATTTTTGTTGGATTTATCTCCCATTCTCTGCCACGGAAATACCTTAGACCAGCAAATCTAGAGTAGTTGCTACTTCTTGCTCACTAGGTCCAATCAACATGATATCAATATAATGGACCAGTGTGATGTCTTGTGGGAGGGAGAAACGATCAAGATCCCTGCGGACAATATTATGACATAGGGCTAGAGAGTTGATACAACTCTGAGGTAGCACAATGAATGTAAACTGCTGGCCTTGCCAGCTGAATGCAAACTTTTCTGGTGGTCCTAACTAACAGCTATTGAGAAGCATTTGCCAGATCAGTAGCTGCATACCAGGTACCAGGGGATGTGTTGATTTGTTCAAGCAGTGATACCACATCTGGGATAGCAGCTGCAATTGGAGTCACCACCTGGTTAAGCTTATGATAATCCACTGTCATCCTCCAAGTCCCATCTGTTTTCTGCACAGGCCAAATAGGAGAGTTGAATGGGGATGTGGTGGGAATCACCACCCTTGCAGCCTTCAAGTCCTTAAGAGTGGCATTAATCTCTGCAATCCCTCCAGGAATCCGGTATTGCTTCTGGTTTACTAGTTTGCTAGGCATGGGCAATTCTAGTGGCTTCCACTTGGCCTTTCCTACCATAATAGCCCTCACTCCAGGAGTCAGGGAACCAATGTGAGGATTCTGCCAGTTGCTGAGTATGTCTGTTCCAACTATGCATTCCGGCACTGGGGAAATAACCACAGAATGGGTCCGGGGACCCACTGGACCCACTGTGAGACGGACCTGAGCTAAAACTCCCATCGATCACCTGACCTCCATAAGTCCCAACTCGGACTGGTGGACCAGAGTGATGTTTTGGGTCTCCTGGAATTAATGTCACTTCTGAACCAGTGTCTAATAATCCACAAAATATCTGATCATTTCCTTTTCCCCAGTGCACAGTTACCCTGGTAAAAGGCTGTAGGTCCCCCTGGGGAAGGCTGGGAGGAAGATTAACAGTGTAAATTTTTGGCAGTGTAACAGGGTCCTTCCCCAAGGGTACCCAGCCTTCCTCTCATTCAAGGGGCTCTGGATCTGTAAACTGTCTCAAGTTTGGGAATTGATTAAGGGGCCGTTACTCTCTGTTTTTATAATTCAAGGGAGACTTTTGTTTAGTTGACCTAGAATTCTTCTGCTTGTATAGTTCAAACAAGAATTTAGTCGATTGCCCATCTGTTTTACTACTTGGTACTCCATGATCTACTAGCCAAGGCCATAAGTCTCTGTGAGTCAGATTATTTTGATTGCTGCTTTGAGCCTGTTTTCCATTATGGTAGCCATGCCCGCCTTGTCTGTGGCGATTAACTGCAGTCACTTGGCTTCTGCAGACTCGGGATCTGATTATCCCCATTGTGTTTAAGGATTCCAGCTCAGTGGCAGCAGTTCCTACAGTAATGTCTTACCTACAGAGAAGGATAATTACAGAGCTCTTCAGGGATGATGGAGCTAGTGTCACAAATTTATTCCTCACAGTCCTAGTAAAAGGTGTGTCCTCTGGACATTCCAGGGGTGTGTGAACAGGTCTTCCATGATAATTCCAATCTCTCTAAACCTTTGAGTCCCCTCCTCTACATTATACCAGGGCAGTTCTGGCATTTCAACCTCCGGTAGGCCACCTTTTGATCCATGTTTCAGCCAACTATCCAAAGTGTTAACGCCCTTTCTAACACCTCAAGCTACAACATTGAATGTAGAATATCTGCTTAGTGGGCCCATATCAGTAAATTCAGCCTGATCCAACCTTATATTCCTTTCACCATTATCCCACACCTTTAATATCCATTCCTACAGACATTCCCCTGGTTTCTGTCTGTGTAAGTTGGAAAACTCATACAGTTCTTTTGGAGTATTTCCTCATGGGTCACACTTTGTTCCTCACCCTTCGGGGCCTGTTGGGACTTTAGTTATAAGTCTTGAAGCAAAGACCGGTGGTGGGGTTGGGTCATGAAAAGAATTAGAAGTATCCCTCAAGCCATTTACCTCAGGACATCCTGTTGCATTTTCATCTTGTAAAACAGGATTAACCTCTCCAGACAGAGGAGTGAGGGCTGCTTCCTGGGGGGAGGTGATTACAGGATTAGCAGGCACTGAAGGGTTAATCACTTTAGGTGGAAGTTGGATGGCAGGCTCCTTAGGGCAGACTGGAGGTAGGGAAGCTGTTTCCTCAGGGCAGACTGGAGGTTGGGGGTGGGGGAGCTGTTTCTTCAGGACAGCCGGCCACAGGTAAATCTAACAATGACTCAGCAGAATCCGGGGTTCCAGTGTCCTCACTGCCATTATCAATCCATATGTCCCCATCCCAAGTTCCAGGATCCCATTCTTTTCCAATTAATGCCTTTACTTTAACAGCAGACACCCTGAAAGGTTGAGATTTTAGTTTACATTGTAAATATGCTACTTGCACAATGAGAGTCTGTGTTTGGTTTTCAGAAATCTCAGTCTGCGGCCACAGGAAATAAGATTTTCTTTCAGGCCACACGTAGAAGCCTTTACGTCTGTCATTCGGTGCTTAAGTTTTTTGGTTTTTTTTTTTTTAAATCTTCATTTTATTGAGATATATTCACATACCACGCAGTCATACAAAACAAATCATACATTCGATTGTTCACAGTACCATTACATAGTTGTACATTCATCACCTAAATCAATCCCTGACACCTTCATTAGCACACACACAAAATTAACAAGAATAATAATTAAAGTGAAAAAGAGCAATTAAAGTAAAAAAGAACACTGGGTGCCTTTGTTTGTTTCCTTCCCCTATTTTTCTTTTCTTTTTTTTTTTAAATCTTCATTTTATTGAGATATATTCACATACCACGCAGTCATACAAAACAAATCGTACATTCGATTGTTCACAGTACCATTACATAGTTGTACATTCATCACCTAAATCAATCCCTGACACCTTCATTAGCACACACACAAAAATAACAAGAATAATAATTAAAGTGAAAAAGAGCAATTGAAGTAAAAAAGAACATGGGTACCTTTGTCTGTTTGTTTCCTTCTCCTATTTTTCTACTCATCCATCCATAAACTAGACAAAATGGAGTGTGGTCCTTATGGCTTTCCCAATCCCATTGTCACCCCTCATAAGCTACATTTTTATACAATTGTCTTTGAGATTCATGGGTTCTGGGTTGTAGTTTGATAGTTTCAGGTATCTACCACCAGCTACCCCAATTCATTAGAACCTAAAAAGGGTTGTCTAAATTGTGCGTAAGAGTGCCCACCAGAGTGACCTCTTGGCTCCTTTTGGAATCTCTCTGCCACTGAAGCTTATTTCATTTCCTTTCACATCCCCCTTTTGGTCAAGAAGATGTTCTCCATCCCACGATGCTGGGTCTACATTCCTCCCCGGGAGTCATATTCCACGTTGCCAGGGAGATTCACTCCCCTGGGTGTCTGATCCCACGTAGGGGGAAGGGCAGTGATTTCTCGGTGTTTAAGTTTTAAATTTGAAGCCTTTAGCTCATCCCTTTATCTTACAACTTTATCCAGCGTAGCTCAGAGCAGCCAGCCAACATCATTATACCTCTTAATTCTGCAAAACTCTGTGAAGGTGTTGGAAACACTGTCACCCAGAGCCTTGCTTTGTACAAGAGTATGATTAGGAGAATCAAACGATGCTATTTTGCGTATCTCCATTGCCATCTGACTCCATGGACTGTCAGTGCCATCTTGATTATTGGAAATGGATTCATTAGTGCCTTTGAATCTAATCAGAGTAGAAAACAAATTGTAAAAGCCCATTTTAAGATTCTGTTTCTCAAGAACCACCCTACTTCTTGTACCAAGTTGTATTAGTTAGGGTTCTCAAAGGAAACAGAATCAATGTGAGATATCTAAATATAAGATTTATAAAAGTGTCTCACGCAGCTGTGGGTATGCAGGAGTCCAAATTCCATAGGGCAGGCAGCAAACTGGCAACTCCAATAAAGATGTTTGATGAACTCCTCAGGAAATGAACTGGCAACTTCCACAAACTCCTCAGGGAAAGCTTTGCTGGTCAGTGGAAGAAGTGAAGGTCCTTTATCTGTCTTGCTTAAAAGTCTTCAACTGATTGGATTAAATCCAGCTGACTATTCTCATTGTGGAAGACATGCCCTTAGTTGATGTCATCAGTCATAGCTGCAACCAGTTGACTGATGATTTAATAAACCAGCCTGTTGGTTTATTAACCAGCCATAAATGTCCTCGCAGCAACAGTTAGGCCAGTGCTTGCTTGACCAGGCATCTGGGTACCATCACCTGGCCAAGTTGATACATGAACCTAACCATCACAGAAGTTAAGTAGTTTTGACATCTGGGAAGGCAGGAAGCTTCCAGCCTGGTCTATACCTCATTTTGGCCTTTGTGTTGGCTTTGTTCCTTGGAACTCTCAAATACTTGTGTAGAAGAAGCTTTTGTGGTGTGAGGGATGCTTTCGAGAGAGAAACTTTTGTTCAGTGCCTTTTGTGTGCCAGGGTCTGTGCTGAGGATGTAAAATCAGATCTGGCCCCCTCTGCCTTTAACTATCCCCTGTCTATTGAGGGAGACAGACAGATGGTGAGGCACTTGAGCCTGGCTCTGAGGCCAGTGGAGGTAGGGACTCTAGTCAGGCTTCACAGAAGGTTGAAGTTTTAGGGCAGGGAGATGTCAGGGAAGACAGGCATTTGGGGAATCATAAGGAGTTTGGAGTGATTGTAGATGTTGTAAGAGCTGAGGACATTATTCACCAAATACTTATTGAAGGTCTGTGACAGACATTGCAGGGGGTACATTGGTGAGTGTATGTGGTACATGGTTAGCAAGGCCAGCCAAGTCTCCACCCTTGTTGATGCATCCTTTCTTGCAGAGGGAAACAAAATAGATGATAAACATAATGAATAAATTAGCCAAGAGGTGCTGTGGATGAAAATTGTGGAGCAGGGTAAAGGGGATGAGTAGGGCTGAGTGGGGGTGGGAATGCTCAGTATTAAGTGGCATGGTCAGGGTAGGTCTCCAAGCAGGTGAGATTTAAGCAAAAACTTGCAGGGAACGCAGAGGAAACAGAGCAAAGGTTCTGACACAGGAGCATGCCTGGTGTGATTTATGAATAGAAGGAGGCCAATGTGGCTGAACAAAGGAGTGTGGTAGTAGATGAAGTCAGAGATTTGATAGGGCCCAGATCAGGTAGGGCCTTGTAGGCTTTAGTGTGGAATTTGGCTTTCACACTGAGTGAGGAGGAAGCCATGGGAAGTTTGTGAGCAGAGGAGGGACAGGATTTGACAGGATCCCCCGACTGTTGAGTATAAAATGGAGTCTAGGAGGTGAGGGTAGAAGCAGGGGGTCTGGCAAGGAGAAGGCTACTACAGTAGCCCTGGTGAGATGTGTTTGGATTCTGGAAATATTTTGAAGATGGAAATAACAGGAATTCCCATCAGGTTGGCTGGGGCAGGGTGTAGGGTAAGGGTGTGTGTGAGAGAGAGACGTTAAGGAGCTTAAACTTTGTCCTATGGGGAGTTATTTGGAATAACGTTTGTTCTGTTATTTGGAATGATGGTGATCTATGTAGAAGCTGTATCATAGCCAAGATTCTGGGAAGGGTGGGAGCATTCCGGAATGGGGCAGGGGAGGGTGTGCCGGGTGTCCGTCCTTGCTTCCTCCTCCTCTCCCACTACAGCCCCGGAAAGCCAGCGCCACGTGCAGTTCGGCTACAGCAGCAGCCTCTAGTGCCCTGGAGGAGTGGACCAGCCGGTCCCCAAGGCAGCGGAGTTCAGCCTCGTCACCTGAGCACCCTGAGCTGCATGCTGAGCTGGGCATCAAGCCCCCTTCCCCAGGCACTGTCTTAGCTCTTGCCAAACCTCCTTCGCCCTGTGCGCCAGGTCAGTGACTTGCTTACAGGGAGAGTCCTTGGGTTAGGAGGAGCTGCCCAGGTCCCAGGCCCTGCCTCTGACTGTCCATTTGTCCCAGGTACAAGCAGCCAGTTCTCATCAGGGGCTGACCGGGCCACATCCCCCCTCGTGTCTCTCTACCCTGCTCTGGAGTGCCGGGCCCTCATTCAGCAGATGTCCCCCTCTGCCTTTGGTAAGCCTCCTCTGACTGGGGGTCAGGAGCCACATGGGAGTTAGGGAGAAACTGAAGGAAAAAGTAAATCCGAAGATGGGGTTTCTGGCAACTCTGGCCATCTTCCCAAGAAGAGGAATGAGGTGCTGGAGGGAGTTTTTCAGGCCCAGGGGATGTGCTCTTGAGGGGGATCTGTGTGGGATTTCTTAGTTCAGGTGAGCCTCCTTCCTAGAGAAGTGAGAGGGGCCATGAGTAGGGTTTTTGTGCTCCGTGGTTGTCTGCCCTCCAGAGAGGAGGGGTGATAAAGGGCTTGGATGGGATTTCTCCAGAGCCAGGGATCAGAGAAGGATGAGGAGAAGGCAGACTGAGAGAGCTCACCTCCACATCATCCTTCTCCCCCTTCTCTTGCCCCAGCAGGTCTGAACGACTGGGATGATGATGAGATCCTCGCGTCGGTGCTGGCAGTGTCCCAACAGGAATACCTAGACAGTATGAAGAAAAACAAAGTGCACAGAGACCCTCCCCCAGACAAGAGTTGATGGAGACCCAGGGACTAGAGACCATCTCCCAACCCCCTGCCACTCCTGCCCTCCGGTGCCACCCCATCTGGCTTTCTTCCCTCTTGCCTTCTTCCTTCTTCCCTCTCTCCTCTTTCCTCTCTTCCCCACTTCCCTCTGGCCAGCCTATCCCTGCGCCCCCTCTCATCGCTGCTGCCACCACCACCACCGCTGCCGCCTGTCTCCGCCAGCTGACGTGCCCTGTTGCCCCCCGCACAGCACCATCCCTGCATTCCACAGGGGACTTGGGCAAGGGTGCCGAAGGTAGGCGAGAGGCATACAGAGACAGACCAACTGGCAGCCAGGCAGCTCCGGAAGAGACATTCAGACAGAGGAAAGCCTCCCTGCCCCCCCATTCCTCCTAAGATCGGAAAAATTTGTTACCCGCCCCTACAGTGATGCCAGGGAGTGGGGAGAGTGGGAAATCCCCCTTCCCAGTACCCTAAGAATGTCTGAGCCTTCAATGTTGAATTTTTTCTTTATTAAAATGTACTTTTATCTTATAAAATCAACCAATCAAAAATGATCTAGACAACAGCACTGGCTCTGTGAAGGTGGCATCTCTTTGGTTGGGGGCAGGCAGGTCATGGGGCATGGAGGGGGCACAGAGATGTCTCTGGCCTCCAGCTCTGTGGAGGTGGGCAGGGTCTAGGGTGTGAGTCGGGGTGGGGGTGCAAGGGACAGGTGTCATACGGGCTTTGGACAATGAAACTCTGACCTCGCTGTGTTCCTGCTGTGCTACTACCACCACCAGTCTCTGAAATCTTGGGATGGGGGGCATCTTTGGGGATCATGGCCACCACCCAGGATTGGAATATGGCAAGTGGGAGCAACCTTGGCAGATGGGGCACCCATGCCCTGCAGGTTTTGACAAGATCCGCCATTTGTAACGTCCTCAGCACAATAAACCAAATGTCAGTTTCCCCTGAGCGGCTCTGTTCTATGTGGGGCAGTGGATGGGTGGGCCCGTGGGTAGAAGAAAAGATGGTGTAGACCTTGGCTTCCCCTCTGCTGTCTATATGCTCTCCAGTTGGATCTGTCTGGGTGTGTAGAGTTTGTTCATATTTGATTGAGTCCCTACGTTTTAAACCTGGACCTGTGACCACTGAAAAAGCTCCATCTTTGTCTGCTACCCCTGCCTCCCTCAGTACTGGCACAGGATGCAGCCTCCTGACCTTGTTTCCTAGGCGGTGTGATAGGGACAGCTAACAAGTGCATGTTAGCTCTTCGAGGGTAGAGACTAAATTTTCTGTGGCATTCCAACTTTCTAGGCTGCCTCTTGTACCATAAATATTTGTTCTTCCCTTGTGATAATTTGATGAGGAAATGCTTTGGAAAGGACCAATAGATGCTTCATAGCAATCTGAGTTTGGTGGAAGCGGCAGAGCCCCCCCCCCCCCCACCTGCCCCACCTCCGGGATTTAGAACTGAGGAATGGCCCAAGCCCTGATTTTTTTCATGTCCCCAGTTCCCTTTCTTGGGGTAAAGCCAAGACAAAAAGGATGCCTGCCTCCCAGGTTTTCTCTCAAGTGTCTTTATCGCTGTGTGTGTGTGTAATGGGGTCTCTGTGGAAGGATGTGTGTCCAGCCCTGCAAGTGATGGTGTGGCTGAGTGTCTGGGTATCTGAGAGATGTCTGTAATGCAATGGTCAAATGTCTGTTGAAGGATGCATCTGTGGTTTGAAACCTTCCTAGGCCTTTACTAGCTGTGTGGCCTTGGTCAAATCATTTAGCCTCTCTGAGTTTCAAGTTTCCTGTTTATAAAATAGGGGTGATTAATGTCTACTACCTCATGCTCTCTCTAGTTGTGAGCATCAAAAGAATGCACACGGTCAACATAATGTGTGACTGGGCTCAGTGCCTGGCACATCTTGAGAGCTCAGTTGTTAGTGGGTACTATTTATTATCCTAGTGTTGAAGCTTTGGCACCATTTGGCCCCTGCCTATCTCTCCTTGCCACTCTGTTCAATTTTCTTGGCCTCTCCCTGGAATGTGCCCCCCCCCAGCCACCAATCTTATGTGTTTCACGACTGGGGTAGAGGGTTACCTCCTTAGAAGCCCTGTGTGACCCCACTCCCATTCTCACCTCACCTACAAATGTCTCTATTCCTCCTTCCCCAGTAACTGTACTATCAACTTCCTGGGCAAGGGCTATGCTGCTTCACTTACTTGTGCATCCTTGATATTATCCCCCCACACACACACACACACATCAGGACCTGGCAGGCTTGCAGCAGAACCCTAGTAAGTGTCAGATGAATAAGGGACAGTGCATGTGTGTTTGTTTTTTGAGCGTTGTCTGTGTGACTGGTGAGTCCAGGTTTTTCATGTGCATCTCATAGAATGTCTTCAGTTGTGCATGTGAGGGCTTGTTTCCAGGTGTGTCATATGGTGTCTTGAGTGTGAGATTCTACCTCCAACACCTTGTATCTGTATCCCAGACAAGTGCATGTATATGTGGGTCTGTCTGTGGCAAAGCATCTGTGGTTTCTTTTTCATGAGGTGTGTATTCGTGTGTATCCCTGCAACAGATTCTAGGTAGCTATTTCTGGAAGTTTATCTCAGTGACTATGCACTTAGTGCCTGTAACAGGGTCCATTGTTTATCCGTGCCTGTTTTTTGGAACCCAGTGCATGTATGTGTGGGTCTATCACATCAGTAAATATGTCTGCCTTTGGAGTAGTGCATATGTGTCTGGAGCATGTGTATCTTCCTGAGAGACTCTGGGTCTTGCATTTCTGCTATGGTACAAGTCTTTGACAGTGCATGTCTGTTGGTGCTTATGTCTTGTTTGACAAGTTCTGTCAGTGTCTGATGGGAAACGTCTGTCATTCATTGATACATGGTGGTATAGATCTATGTGAGTCTCTGAGGTGCCTACCTTTCTGTAGCAGTCCATCTCTGGGTGTCTATTCCTGACAACTCTGCTTTGCCTCTGCTGCTGCTCTGGGTGTCATTCTGGGACATAAGTATTTTTCCGACAGCGTGCCTGCTGGACAGTGTATGTCAGTCTCTGTGTCTGACAGTGCATGTCTGCATGTGTCTATGACAAGTTCACATGACTCTGTCTTGACAGTGCCTATTTGTGTATGTTTCACGCGGCGTTTCTGTGTGTTTCCTTTGAGTGCTTGTCTTTCTTCCTGGGGGGCAGAAGAGGGGCTAGCTGTCTGTCTGTCAGAAATGTGTGTCTAAGGGTATTTTACCACCTACCTAGCAGCCTTTACCTCTCTCTTGCAATCCCTGTCTCCCTCCAGAAGCGCATTCCAGTCCACCTCCATTTCGGCTCACCCCCCACCCACTGGTGTTAGACCTGTTGGCTGGGCCGACGTCCAAGGCCTTGTCAGGTCTGGCTAGGTTAAGGGCTCCCCAAACACCCCGCAAGCCGCCTCCTCTGGGCGTGGGAAATTGCCGTAGACCAGCGCGTCCGCCGCGATTGTGGTCAAAGGGGGTTACCCCTCTCTGGCCACTGAACCGATGCTTCCAGGGCCCCCGGCCGCTGGTCGCCTAGAGGGCTCCAGACCTATTTGAGGAGCACCCATCGCGACAAGGTCCGGTATAGCCAAAGGCTTGGATTCTTAGAAGCCCGAGCTGGCCGCTAACACCACGCTAATTTCGAGGCGGTGGCAGAGGCACACCAACTTCCCAGGAAATGAGACAGCGGAGTTATTTCTCTAAAAGTTTATGTATATAAACCCCGCGCAACCACCCAAACAAATTGCTGCAGAGGGATTCCCAGAACCGGTTTCCTCTTCGCGTGCGCTCCATCTCGTACCCGCCCTTGTTTGCATGTAGGCCCCACCCCCGCGGAACACCAGGCACGTACAGTATTTGCATAATGAGCATTGGAGACGATGAGAGCGGTATGCAAATAAGACTTGATTCCGATTGGCTGGGGTACAGCAGGTGCCGTGTCCGGATTGACCAGCGCCAAGAGGGCGGGGCAGTCGCCCAGAGCGACTCTCCCGGGCCGCGCGTTCCGCGGCTCAGAAGCTTTGGGGCTGGCGCTGGCGGTGAATCATAACGTTGCGCGGTCTGCGGGTGCACCTGGGTCACCAGTTTCCCTCCTTTCCACCCTGGCGCCCCCCAGCCCTGGCTCAGCGGCCGCGCTGTCCCGGGCGTCCCCGCCCTGCGGGCTCAGCGGGCTCAATCTGCGCAGCGCTTCCTCCATGTTGACCAAACCTCTGCAGGGGCTCCCCGCGCCTCCGATGTCCCCCACGCCGCCGCCAGGTGAGCGCAGCCTTCCCCTATCCGGATCAGGCGGCTTGGGCGGGAATGGTGGGGGGCGGCGCGGGGGGAGGGGGTCGCGGTCCGGCTAAGCACGCCGCCTCCCTGACTTCCTCGCCTCCGCCTGCGTAGGAGGCAAGGATCGCGAAGCGTTCGAAGCCGAATACCGACTCGGCCCCCTCCTGGGCAAGGGGGGCTTCGGCACCGTCTTCGCGGGACATCGCGTCGCGGACCGACTCCAGGTATCCACCACGAGGGTCTTGGGAGGGTCAAGTGTGTAGTGTGGTGGAGGCGGAGAGCCTGGGGCTGGGATGCTGGCTGACCAGGGAGTGAGCCTGCTATGTGTGTAGTAGCATCATGAGGATCCGGGTAGCTGGGGGGTGTCCGTATTTGTGTGTGGCGGCGGCGGCCCAAGTGGTTATGGAGGGGGTAGGGGGTTGCAGGCCAGGGATTCTGGAGGTTCGGGGAGTGAGACTGAGGAGTGGGGGTCAGGAGGACCCGAAAGGCCGGAATCCAGGGGATTTGTTTATTTGTGGGAAGGTGGGGGATCCAGATCTGAGATTTTGGGGATTTTGGAGGTAGGTGTCCTTGTTGAGTCACGAGGTTCCAGAACCCCCGGTACAGCGATGGGATGTTCTGGAACTGGATGGATAGAGGTCTTGGGATGTCAGGAGATTCCGAACTCAGAACCTGCAGGGTTTTAAAGCCTGAGAAGGGAGAGCCCGGGACTAAGGATGGTGGGAGGGGTGAACTTGCTTCTGGGGACTTGGAGGAGGACCGAGGTTGGAAGCCCTGGCTTTCTGTGGGTTGTGGTGTGGCGTGGTTGACGATCAGAAAGACTAGGGTGCTGCTTAATGGAGGAGCACTGGAGGTGGGCAGAGGGTCAAGACTGGGAGGAGTCTGGGGGTCACCTGCTGGCCCCCTCACCTCGATCCTCTTCTCCAGGTGGCCATCAAGGTGGTCCCCCGGAATCGCGTGCTGGGCTGGTCTCCCTTGGTGAGTATCTTTGGGGTCCTCCCTGATCTGTAGACTCCATCTCTGTTGATGGACTCACCCCCTTTGCCTTTCTAGGGGGGCGGATGACTCCCAGGGCCCCATAACGGTGAGGAGGGCATTCCTACCAGCGCCTGTTTACTCCCCTGAGGTGACGTCCATACCCTCCACAGTTCTGACTCACCCCGATTCCCCTAGAGCCCTGAGCATGGGGCATGCTGGTGAGGAACAAGGGGCAGAGGTCAATGGTTGCCACGGTGATGGTGGCTGCTTTTCTACTGCTGTTAAAGGTAACGGCCAGCCGGGCGGGTCTGAGAAGTTGTAGAGTCAGGAGTGCCCCCTGGCGGGCTCTCCGGAGACTGCGCCGGCACCGGCCGTGAGCTTCAGAGGGAGAGAATGCGCCTGCGCGGCGATGGGATTTGCGTCACCGTGAGAAAACCTGTCTGCGTCTGTGCATGACACTGGGCTGGCCGGGAGAGGGCCCCACCTCGGCAGGAAGGCTGCTTTTGGCAGTCTGTGTGCCTGTATGGGGCTTTTGGAGTGGCCAGTATTTGAGCGCTAACCGTATACCGTAGGCTTGTCATAAAGGCTTACCATATCCAAGTCCCAGTAAGCACTCTCAGTCAGCAATCGTTAGATACTTTTCTGGGTGCTGGGTGACAGTGACAAAATCTCGCATAACATTTTTTGAATTCTTTGTGCTGGATAGGTACTTTGCAATTAATCACTTTCGGCTATTTAACAAATTAACATGGAGCACCAAATATTATATAATATTTATTGAGAGCTTATTTTGTGGTAGGTCCTTTCTACTAATTGCATTCATCTATTTAACAAATGTTTATTGACCCCTACCTCGTTACTAGGCACTGTTCATTTAATGCTTGGGATATATCAGTGAAGAAAACAAACATTCTAATAGTATTTATTGAGTGCTGACTCCATGCCAGACGCTGTGCTATACAGTGCTTTCATCTATTTCACAGACATTTATTGAGCACCTACAGTGTGCAAGGTACTGTTCTAAGCTCTTTAAATGTGTCAGTGATTAAGACAGATAAAATAATAAATAATGGTATTTATAAAGTGCTTCCTCTACCACTTTCATTTATTCTTCAAATATTTACTAAACTCCTACTATGTGCTGGTTATGTTTAGGCTTTTTGCTTGTTTCGCCTTCCCAATAGTTCTGTGTGTTCCAACCCTTAAGACAAGGAAACTGAGGGCTGGGAAGAGAACTGTGTTTGTTGCTCAAGGCTATGGTTTGAGCCCAGGCGAGGAGTGGGCCTCAGAGCTGTTGGCCTAATGTCTGTCTTCTCTTTTCTCTCCCTGCTTATCCTTCCTGTCACCCTCTCCAGCCAGACTCAGCCTCATGCCCACTCGAGGTGGCACTGCTATGGAAGGTGGGTGAAGGCGGCGGGCACCCTGGTGTGATCAGCCTGCTCGACTGGTTTGAGACACCAGAGGGCTTCATGCTCGTCCTCGAGCGGCCTATGCCTGCCCAGGATCTCTTTGACTATATCACAGAGCGAGGCCCACTGGGTGAGGACCGAAGCCGCTGCCTCTTTGCCCAGGTAGTGGCAGCCGTTCGGCACTGCCATGCCCGTGGAGTTGTCCACCGTGACATCAAGGACGAGAACATCCTGATGGACCTCCGCCGGGGCTGTTGCAAACTCATTGATTTTGGTTCTGGTGCCCTGCTTCATGATGAACCCTACACTGACTTTGATGGTGAGGCATCCCTACATCTCACTGGGGGGATTTTTTTTACCTTTTATCGTTATGGTCTCTTGACCCTTGACCTCCCATACTGGGGTGAGCTATAACCCCTGACCTATTTTGCACCTTTATAAGGTTCTTGATTTCTAATGCTGGGTATTCTCAAGCCTTGCCCTCTGATAAAGTCCATCTTCTGACCATGCCCTGATTTTGTTCTGAGTTCTTATTCTGGTGAGGAGATCCTGTTATTATCTTGACTGTTCCTTTTCTGGTATGGGATCTTACTGTTACTTTTAAGTGCTTTTATTCTGGTGAGGGGATCTTGCTATTATCCAGAATGCACTCTTATTCTAATGAGGGGGCCCCTACTGTTACTTTAAGTGCTTTTATTCTGTTATTTTAACATGAGACCCTGCCATTTTATTTAAAGCCCTTTTCTAGTGAGAGGATCCCACTCTTAGAGTGAGTGCTCTTAGTTCTGGTGAGGGGACCGTACTTCCTAGGGAGAGTGTTGGGAGATGGGCATTATCAGAGAATGGTCTAACCATCTAACCCCTGACTTGCGTGCAGGAACAAGGGTGTACAGCCCCCCGGAGTGGATCTCTCGACACCAGTACCACGCGCTCCCGGCCACTGTCTGGTCACTGGGTATCCTCCTCTATGACATGGTGTGTGGGGATATTCCCTTTGAGCGAGACCAGGAGATTCTGGAGGCTGAGCTCCACTTCCCTGCCCATGTCTCCCCAGGTGAGGTCCTCACCAGCCCCCAACCCCCAGATTCCATCCCTCCCAGGGACAAGTGCCCCCCTACTGACTGCTAGTCTCCTCTGTACTTCTGATTTGCAGACTGCTGTGCCCTAATCCGCCGGTGCCTGGACCCCAAGCCCTCTGCCCGACCCTCACTGGAGGAGATCCTGCTGGACCCCTGGATGCAGACACCAGATGGGGATGCACCCCTCAGTGCCTCCAGTGGGGACCCCACCCCCTTGGCCTGGCCCCTGCTGTCCTAGGCCTGGCCAGGCCCCCATTGGCCAGAGTAGCCATCCCATGGCCATACCACAGGGAGAGATGGACATCTGTTGGCCTGGTTTTACAGGTCATTAAAAATCCAGTGTTACTAGGGGTCAGGGGTTGGGGATCAGGGGTCAGAGAATATAAGCTGAGTCTGTCCAGTCTCCATCCCTGTCCTGCTGAGGAGCCTTCTTCCCGGAACCTGTGGTCTTTTGTTTCCTTGCTTCTCCTTTTAATAATGATGTTTATTTGGTTGACATTACTTCCATTCTAAGCCCCAGGATTCTTACTCTAATAGGTTGCAACCCCTACACTGGCACCATCTACTATGACTGCATAAACTTCAAATGCTCTTACTTGGGCAAGGGTGCTTTCCTTCTGGTACCCCAGCAACTCTTATTTTGGTGAAGACACTCTTTCCCCAAGTTCACATTCCATGTTTGGCCCAGCTGCCTGCCCCAGCCCAGGGTTGCGTATTCTGGGGGGAGGTAAAGCCCTATTCTTATCCCAGAGCTCTTTTTTTGGTGAGGGGACTCTACTGTTATCCCAAGTGCTCTTATTCTGGTGAGAAGAACCCTACTTCCATGACTTGGGAAGAAATGGGAGATGGGCATCATCAGACACTAGGATGGGGTGAATGGGTAGTTTCTGGGATAGGAGACATAAGCCTTGCTGTCTGTTCTTCTGGGGCTCCCCTCTCCAACTTTTGCAGATTCTTGCTGCCTGTTCTTGAGCAAGAATCGTCCAGTTGCAGAAATGTAAATACTTATGTATTGGGGGGTGGGGTGGGGGAGCTCCAACTGTGTCTTCCTCTCCCTTCTCCCCTTGCCTGGTTTATTTAAAAAGCCATGTGTGGAGACCTATTTAATAAATCTAATACAACCAGAAATGACTGGCCATTCATAGATCCAACAGGACATTTATGAAACACCTTCTTTACGCTCAGCCAAGAGGGAGATTAGATGGGCCTCTCTTCCGTTCTCAGGGAAGTCTCAGTCTTTTGGTAGCATCCTTGAGTTTTTATGGGTTTGTTTAAGCAGGCTCGCAAAGAAAAACTGTTTTATTTCCTCCTCCAGGACTTATGCAGGGTCAAGTATGTACAGGAAGGGCTCCCTGGGAGATATGGGAGATATTAAGACATAGTACCTGTCACCTCACAGGATGTAGAACCAGAAAGGTTATCACCTCCTTTCAAGTCCCAGGTTTTGTTTACTAAATGACTTTCAGTTTCAGCCAGCAGAAGGAAGAGCCCTCAGGAGCCAATCTACATCCCCAAAGATGGCCAGCTCTGAGGCAGAAAAAGCTGCTCCCTCCCATCAACCCCAGGGGAGGGAAGAAAGAAATCCCTTTCCCTGTTGGAGAAGGAAAGCCCTTTCAGGGCACTGGTGAGGGTGGGGGCCCGGGTTGAATGCTGCCTGGAACCTTCCCAGCCCTTTCATTTCCCAATAAGGTCCCGGGTGTACTCACCTATCTCTAACCTCTCCCTTGTCTTCTCCTTACCTGTTCAACCCTCTCATCTCTCCATCTTCATTTCTTGATTTACCTGCTCTGCCCTATTCTTAGTTTCCCTTGTCCCTACCTCAGCTGTCCCCTCCTCTCCTACCCTGCTTTTAAGTGCTGTGAGCGTCTCACCTGCTGACTTACCTGTCCCCTCCCTTTTATGTGGTCTTATGGTGGTTCACTTGTCCTCCCTCTTCTTGCGTTCTTAACTTCTGTTCCTTCTTTGCTTGTATAACTTCAACTGCTTTGCTTTTATCTGCTAGCTTACCTGCCTGACCCTCGCCTGTCCCCACCCGCTGCATCACCCATTACCCCCTCACCAGCTCTCCTGCCCCGCCCCCTCAAGGTCCCAGTGCCTGCGAGCTCTCCAGGGGGCGGGGTCTCGCTGGGAGAGGAGTAAGTGGAACTTCAGTCCAACCAGAAAGGGCCGAGGAGTTTCTGCTACGGAAAGGGCTGTGCCACCTGGGGGAGGTGCCAATAAAGAGCCGAGATAGAAGAGGGTTAACCCTTAGGGACTGAGGAGGGGACGGATCCAATGGCAACTGAGCCAGTGAGACGAGGAGGTGGGATGGGCGGGAGATATGGAAAGCGGGATCAATGAAGCCATCGAAGGGGAGGACGAGGGTGGGTCTAGTGACCGGAGGGGATCAGTAAGGCTCTGTAAGACGGAGGGAGGCCAAGCCGGTCGCTTCCCCGGCCTCCCGGTCCGGACGGCTTTTGGGAATCCCGAGGCTGTCGTCTTAGATTCAGCCTTCAAGAGCGGGCGAGGAAGCGGACGCCCTGACGCTCCCGTACTCCCATGCCGGGGGCCCGGAAGCGGACGTGACGGATACGGAAGTAGGCTGCTGTTGCCGAGGGGACGGGGCGGGCAGATGCCAACATGGCAGCGGTTGGGGTTGGCGGTTCCACCGCGGCGGCCGGACCTGGGGCGGTCTCCGCGGGGACGTTAGAGCCTGGGACCGCGAGTGCCGGTGAGACAGGCAGCGGCAGAACTGTCTGCGGCGGGCTGGGGGTCGGGATCGCTGGGGGTTGGGAAGGTTCCTTACAGAAACGAGAAGGGGCATCTCATATGGACCAACCTGTGTGTGTGGGGGAGGGAAGACGGAACGGATCCTTGTGTTTGAGGCGGGGAGGAGACCATTCTGAGGGTGATGGATGGGTGAGTGGGTGGGGGGGGGTCCTTCCGCAAATGAAGGATAGAGACCATTCTGAGTGTGGGGCTTATTTCCTTTTTGGGAGGCTCAGACCATTCCGAGTGTGTGTGGAGTTTTATTTATTAGAAGAGAGAGACCAGTCTGAGGGTGGTGGTTCCTTTCTTATAAAGGGACAGGGACCATTTGAGAATGGGGACGTCCTTCATTATATGGGGAGAAGACCGTTCTGGGGCGGGGCAGGGGCTTCCTAATGGAGGTAGTAGAGTTCACTGTATGTTGGAGTGGAGGAGTCCTTCCCTTATATGACGGAGAAAGAATGTTATGAGAGGGTCGGGTTCTTCCTTATAGCTGGGAGAGTTCATTGCCAGTGTGGGTAGAACACTGGGCGGGAGGCGGCGAGGTGGAAACAACTGGACCATGTGGAGTATAGGGAAATAGCTCCTTATATGGCAGTTCTTTATAAGGGAATTAGACCATTCTCAGTGGGGTAACCATTCATAATATGGGGCTCAATCCTTGGGACAGTGGGGAAATCATTTCTTACATGTGTTAGACTAGTCTGGGTCTGGAGGGATTAGTTGTCATAGGAGGGAGGGGCTGGCGAGACCGTTCTGAGTGTGGGGAGGATCATTCCATATGGGTATAGACCATTCTGAGCGTGAGGGAATTGAAATCATTTTGTAGACAGGAGAAAGACTGTTCCTTAAGGGTTGGGCACTCCTCATAAAATGGCCTCGCTCCCTGTATTGGGGTGTCATTCTTTACATGAGACAATCCCTCATTTCGTGTAAATCATCAGTTTTCTCATCCATAAAATAGGAGTCCTCATAGTTCCATTGGCGATCAGAGCAATACAAGGGTCCATTGAGGTAATACATACAAATCCCTTAGCCCAGTGACAGGCATACAGTAAACACTCAGTAAATGTCAAGAATGTAGTTGCTGGTATTCTGTCTGAGGGAGAGTTGCTTCTCATTCAGGGGAGGAAGAGAGGAGCCTAGGTAGGTGCCTAGGGCCTGCATCAGGCATTTCCCACTAACCTCATTAAGGATTCCAGGTATGGGCTGGACAGGGAGGACACACTTCTCCCTCTCTGGCTCTTCCTGTCTGTGGCTGAACCAGTGCAACTGTTGGGGGGGTGATGCAGGGGGGTGGGGGGTGGGGGCAGCAGTGGCTAGGAGGATGGAGAATCCTGCTTGAGAAAGGAGATGGGATAGGTGGTGGGGTACCTATGCCCCAGCAGCTTCTGACTCCCTCCTCCCCCCTTGCCCCTTCCGTTCCCACAGCTCACCGGCGCCTCAAGTACATATCCTTAGCTGTGCTGGTGGTCCAGAATGCTTCCCTCATCCTCAGCATCCGCTACGCCCGCACGCTGCCCGGTGACCGCTTCTTTGCCACCACCGCTGTGGTTATGGCTGAAGTGCTCAAAGGTCTCACCTGCCTGCTGCTGCTCTTGGCACAGAAGAGGGGTACGAGCCATGGAGGGGGGCCGCACTGGGGCCGGGGGTGGGACTCTGTATGTATGTGCGTGTGCTTACATGGAGGGTCTGTTGGGGAGAATCTGTCAGTGGCGAGTGTGTAAGGGCAGCTAAGCATCTTTGTTACCTGTCCCTCGGGCTACCAGTGGCTGCATCTTCACTTATACCCCTAAGACCTAGGAACTGGCTTGTGTGGATTGTAGGAGGCAGTCTGTGCCCATAAGAGGCCCACAGGGCAGCAGGTGACTCTCAGTGGTGATTAACTTGCTTTGAAAAATCAGAGTGTACACTAAACTAGTAAAATTCCCATGTACCCATCCTCCAGATTCAACAATGGATTCATGGCCACTCTGCCGTTGGACAGCATCAGTGATTATTATCCACTCACAGCCAATCTGTATCTCTTCCTAACCCCCTTCCCCAACTTATTATTTTGAAGTAAATCCCACATGTCATTTTATCCATAAATATTCCAGTACAAGTGTTTTTTTAAACAAGCACACTACCTAGAGATCACACCTCAAAAAGTTAACAAGGATTCATAAGTTTAACAATAAAATAATCAAATATCCAGTCAGTGTTCAAATTTCTAATTACTTCTTAAATGTCTTAAGAGATTTTAAATTTGTTGGAATCAGGTCTTCAATTAAGGTCAGTATTTTGTAATTGGTTGATAACGGGCTTCTGAGGCTATGTTAGTCTCTAGGTTACCCTCCAACTCTTTTTTTTTTCCTCTTTGCAATTAATTTGTTGATGAAATCAAGTCACTGCTGATTGCCTCCCTGTGAGAGGTGCTTAACACGTCAGCCCTATTTTACAGACATGTTCTGTCCTCTAGATTTCCTTGAAATTCCAAGGTGGGTTTGGCTACTGATTTAAACACCTCTCTGAAGGGCTTCTACTGAAAAATGTCCCCCAGTTGTTTCTCTATAAATGTCTTGCATATGTAAAGGATAGAGATGAATTATCCAGCTCTGCCCTAGTCGTGTACATCGAAGAAAACGTTCTTATCCATCCATTAACTCCAATTCCTTGGGAGGCAGCAAGTTAGAGACCCACCGCTTTTCTCTTTACCGATTCAGTAGACCCTTACAAGTGAACACTGGGTGTCAGGCCCTGCACTGGCTGTGGACATAAACATTTAGCAATGCAGACGTGTCTCTCACCCTCATAGGGCTAATAGCTCTGGACATAATTACAGATTTTCACTCCTTATCCACAATTTCAAACCCCCAAAGATTTTTTTTAATCCAAATTAGTTTGGTGATAAAACCTGATCTGAACAGATGTGGGGCTATTTGTATATCTATGCTGTTTGTTTTTCCCATTTGATGTGACTATTCACATAATTCACTGCAGAAATTCGGCCATACTTAATTACGGTGTGCAGCCCAGACCCTGCTGGGTGTGTTATATATATATGCATACATACACACACACACCATGTTAGCTTTCTAACATCTGGGAAATTTTGAATGCCAAAACCCATCTGGCTCCAAGGGTTTTGGCTAAGGGGTTATAGACTGGTAATTACCCCTGGGATTGGTGTCACAAAGAACCAAGGACAGGGTCCCTGGGATAACCTTGTGCAGAATTGTGGAGGTCTTCCCTAAAGAATGACACTCAGCTGAGACAAGGTGAACTGGCAAAAGTGGGGTGAGCTTTGCAAAAGCCCCGAATATGTGTGTGTGAGGATTATGACATAGTAAATGATTGTTTATTCTTTGGAGCAGGTCCTGCCTGGACTTTCTGCTTCATGGTCAAGCCTGCTTCGATCCATGTGGCAGGGGCAACTCCTTGGTGTGTCTAGGGCTGACAGAAAGATGTGGCCAAATGGGAGATGGCCCCTGCCCTCAGGCAGCTTACAGGTCAGGAAGGAGCTAGGAAAAGTCTAGCTAAAACTTGCCCCATTTGTTAAACAGCCTTCCACCCACACTCCTAGAGCTTCTATTTCATAAATTCCTGGTTCATGATGATTATTTCGTTGTACAAGCATATATTCGAGTGCTTGTCCTGAATGGCGCTTTATGCCAGGGAGGTAGGCTCCAAGATGGGTGAAATATGATCTGTGATTCTCTCACACTCCCAGTATTCTGGATGATTCTTTTGTGTCCATTAAACTGAATAATCAGAAAGGCCTACTGGAGAGGTGGTTGTGTTGTAGCCCTTAGGGAGTCAGGTTCTGGTGGGGGAGATATAAGACCCAGGCCTGGTCCCAGCCCTCAGGGCTCACAGTCTGGAGGGGGAGCCATGGGGATCAAACCTGATCCCATTCTTTAAAGGATCCCCATCTTGGCAGTTGGTGCTAAAAAGTGCCCTACCACCACTACCTAGGTAACGTGAAGCACCTGGTTCTCTTCCTCCACGAGGCCGTCCTGGTGCAGTATGTGGACACACTCAAGCTCGCAGTGCCCTCTCTCATCTACACCTTGCAGAATAACCTCCAGTACGTCGCCATCTCCAACTTGCCAGCTGCCACTTTCCAGGTGAGCCTCAAACCCAACGTGGCCCCAGGAGAACTGACAAGCTTGGGGGAAACAGGATGAGGTGGGAAGGCTGCAGAGAGCAGGGGCTGTGTCACCCGGGGAATGTCCTTGGCACTCCCTCAACTCGGTTTCTTCATCTGTGAAACTGGGAATGGAAAGAGTCATACCTATTCACGGGGCTGCTGGGATGATTAAAAGAAATAATACCTGGGAAGAGCCCTTAGTTGGTGATAAGCTTTAAGCTATTCAGGAGTAGTCTTGTGGTTACCTGGGTTCAAATCCCAGCTCTGCCACTTTCAAGCTGTGTGACATCAGGCAAGTCACCTAACCCCTCTGTGCTTTACTTTTCTCATCTTTAGATTGATATGGGGTTGTGAGGATTAAATGAACTAATTCACATAAGGGGCTTAGATCCACACCTAGCATATAGTAAGTGCCATGTGTAGATTTGTTAACAACATGTATTTATCAAGTCCTCCCTCGTCTCAAAGCCGACCCTTATCCATTAGCTACTCTGTGGGAGGTGCTTAACGCATGTCAGCCCTATTTTACCAACTGTGATGCCAAAGCCCAGACAGAGCAAGTGCTTTGGCCCTGCTCACACAGCTGGGAAGTGATGGGGTGGAATGTGGACTCAGGTGTAGCCTGGGGCGCATGGGCTCAGTCAAGCTATCTTCTGACTTCTGGGAGTTCCCTCAGAGCTATCTAGCTGCAACTCTGTCAGTGGCCAGTAGCTGGCCATTTTTGCAATTTTTATTGTCATCTATCCCACCTCATCCCTCCGTTGGGCCTGGGACCCCACAGTGGGTGCTGTTTCCCATGTGCACTTGTTGTGGCTTGGGGTCAGCCCTCAGTGCCTGCCACATGCCACTCACAGGTGACGTACCAGTTGAAGATCCTGACGACGGCACTGTTCTCCGTGCTCATGCTGAACCGCAGCCTCTCCCGGCTGCAGTGGGCCTCCCTGCTGCTCCTCTTCACTGGCGTTGCCATCGTCCAGGCACAGCAAGCTGGGGCGAGCGGCCCATGGCCGTTGGATCAGAACCCTGGGGCAGGCCTCGTGGCCGTGGTGGCCTCCTGTCTCTCCTCGGGCTTCGCAGGTGTCTACTTTGAGAAGATCCTCAAAGGCAGCTCAGGCTCTGTGTGGCTGCGCAACCTGCAGCTGGGCCTCTTCGGCACAGCACTGGGCCTGGTGGGGCTCTGGTGGGCCGAAGGCACTGCCGTAGCACACCGTGGCTTCTTTTTTGGGTACACGCCTGCGGTCTGGGGCGTGGTGCTCAACCAAGCCTTTGGCGGGCTATTGGTGGCCGTCGTTGTCAAGTACGCTGACAACATCCTCAAGGGCTTCGCCACCTCCCTGTCCATTGTGCTGTCCACTGTTGCCTCCATTCGCCTCTTTGGCTTCCACGTGGACCCGTTATTCGCCCTTGGCGCCGGGCTCGTCATTGGTGCCGTCTACCTCTACAGCCTTCCCCGAAGTGCAGCCAAAGCCATAGCTTCTGCCTCTGCCTCCGGGCCCTGCATGCACCAGCAGCCTCCGGGGCAGCCACCGCCACCACAGCTGTCTTCCCACCGCGGAGACCTCATCACGGAGCCCTTTCTGCCAAAGTCAGTGCTGGTGAAGTGAGGGCTGGTGGCAGTGGGGGGAAGACAGGGAAGGGGACTGGGGTAGAGGGTGTTGGGCACCTGTGGGACCCAGGTCACTGCCAGGGCCTGGCTCCTCTGGGGCAGGAAAGCAGTCTCTTCTCCCAGGTCGTCGGTGCTTCTGGAGGAGCCCGGGACTAGGGCCGGGCATCAGGGGAACCCTTCCTGGTAGGCCTATCCCTCCTCCCCCAGAACGAGTTTTTACAGCTGCCTCCTCTGCCCCAGCCGAACCCCTCGGGGGCAGGTTTTGAGGGTTCAGGGTATCATTGCTCAAGGCCTTTGCCCGCCTCCCTCTGCCAGAGATGGCCTGTCTCTCATGCGTGGGAGAGTCCCTCCCAGCCATCCCTCCACCTCCTTAAAGGTCAAATTGGACAAAAACCCTAAAAAGCTCTTTAGTAATCACTAATGCCTACCTGTGGCGTTCAGTTTCCCCTAGTTTGAAGCCTTCTCTTCTCCCTCACAACCATACTAGATCATGTTAGCGGCTTGGTCTTCTGTGTGGCCTTGAGACCACTTCCCTGACACCAAGACCCTTGAAAATGGTCCCTCTTGTGAGTGCCCAGGGAGAGAGGAAGGGGCGAGAGCAAACATTTATGGTTGCTGAGAATCTTTACCTCAGCCCGTTGGGGGGGGGGGGGGCTTTTTTTTTTTTTTTTTTTTTAGTGGTTTGGGGACTCATGGTGTAATCAGATAATTAATGATCCCGGGTGTTGGCCGGGGGGGGGACAGTGGGGAGGGGAGGTCCTTGAAGCCAGTGGCTGAAATCTCATTGACTCTAAGGTAGTTAGTTGCCGGATGCACGGTTATTTTCCAAGACATCCAGAGAGGAAGTACAAAGCTGCCAGTCACTCTCTTGATAACCCCACTGGCTATATGATGCACCCTAATTTTGTGTGTGGGGCGGGGGAGGGGGAGGGTCCTTAGAATTTACGAAATGTGGAACCTGCCCCCTGCACCCCCAAAGCTTATTAACCCCTTAACTGTATCCCAGGGTGTGTGTGTGTGCATGGGAGATGCCTGGGCTGTCTTTGCTATATGTAAATAGAGCCATTGGATCTTTATTTTTGATTAATTTCTGATTTTTGGTTTGTTTTTCTAAGGAACTGTAACGAACAAACGTCAGGATATCTAATGCCAAATAAAGATGTTGTATTTATGTAGTCCACGTGCAGCTTTCTGACCCAGGGAACCCACGCTCTCTGCCTAGGCCCTGTTACTAACCCCAGGGGTGCCAGCCCCACCTCTGTTGCCCTCGCTTGCTCAGGAAACCCGCCTGCCTGCCCACCCCAGCTTTCTGTGTTTTTCTTTTCCTCCCCATTCCCACCACAGGTTGCTCACCAAGGTGAAGGGTTCATAGCTGCTGGGATTGAAGACGTTGGCCTGGCCTCACTCTCCCTTCTTGCCCTGGTCCAGCTGGGACCAAACTGATCAGTATTAGGGGTGGGGTGGGGTAGACATCGAACCCCCTGTCCCCACCACCCTCCGCTTCCATGTAGGGCTGACACAACTAACTTTTCTTTGGTAATGAGGGCGTGGACAGGACCCACCTTAGCCTCCAGCCCCTGCTCCCCCACCCCCATGCTCTTTCTTAGCTGAGTTTTTGCAAATAAAATGTGCTCTACATCTTGCTGGCTTGGGTTGGGAAACCTCCAAACAGAGAGAGAGAGAAAGAGAGGGAAGGAAGCACTCAGGCCTTGTGGGCATGATTCACAGAAGCTTTTATTAAAAACCCCAGGGCTGGGGCTGGGAGGGCGAAGGTTCAGTCCTGCTGCTTGGTTCGGGAGGCCTCAGCGTTGGCCCGGAGCACAGCCCCTGGGGACGGGTATGGGCGCTGCTGGAAGAGGGGCCCGGCTGCTGTCGTGTCTGCACCTGTCTTGGCCTCATTCCGCTTGGGGAGCCCTGTTGACCATGTGCCCCTGGGGGTGATACAGGGTCGGGGGTGACAACGTGGTATGCGACAGGTAACCCCCCTGCCCTGATTGACGAATGAGGGGAAGGCAAGAGTGGAGAGGAAAGAAAGGGATGGCATCTGCTCAGGCAGCGAGTCATGAGGGAAATGAAGGGCTATGAGAGGATGTCACTTACCGAGGTGCATCTGAGTATGAGCTGGGGTCCATGGGGTCTAACTCTTCATCCTTTCGGCTCGCCACTGTGGAAACAGCAGAGTGAGGCCAATCCAGGCACCAGGAACCCTGATCACCAAACCCTCCCAACCCAGGAAGAAATGGCACACCACAGGCCACAGCAGCACCCTTTCCCCGGGTGCCTTGCCTGCCTCACTCTAGTCCTGGCCCTACTCGGCTTACCCTTCTTGCTCTTGGGGTACGGAGCCAGCTCCTCCCGGCGATGGTGGCGTCGTTCTTTGCCCTCTTCTCGGTCTGCCTTATCATACCCACGATCCCGGTCCCGATCCCTGTCCCGTTCTCGTTCTCTGTCCACCTTGTCGTAGCCACGTTCTCGGTCTCTGTCAGACTTGTCATGGCCCCGGTCGGGCTTGTCGTGGCCCCAGTCCAACTTGTCATGGCTCCGGTCCGACTTCTCCTCAGCATCTGGGGACACAAAATACCTCGAAATGACCTCCTTCCTCCTACCCCAGGACTCAGAAGCCTCTGTCTTTCACAATCTCCCTTGCCTAGGGCAGCAGGGCCTGTCTGGTTGCACCTGTCCCTCCTGGATCCACTACCACCAACCTGACCCCTCTCTGAGAACCGCTAGAATCACTCGAGGCACCCCCAGATCTGCCAACTCACCTGCATTACCGCTCCTGAGCTTCTTGGCAGATTTGGTAACGACAGAGTTGGGGTCATGTGGGGAGAGCCAGGACACGAGGTCTGTGTCCACATTCCAGTAGTAAGGGAGCCCGCTGTGGGGCAATGAGAGGGAGGGAAGGAGTGTCAGTGCAGATGTCCTCCCCCTTGTATCCTCAAGTCCTGCCTCCCCAGTCTCTGGCTGGACCTGCCCCATGTCAGGACCCCACAGGAAGGACCCTCAGGTCTCTTTCCCCACGTTCCCCAAGGCCCGGGACAGCACAGGAAGGGAGAAGTTGGAGGTCATTCCCCTCCACCCCCCCCCAGGTCCCCAGGCTCACCAGGAAGGGTCAAACACCTTGTACCAGCTTGGTGGCAGGCCCTCCAGCCGAGTAGCCTCATAGTCCACAGGGTCATCATCGTAGTCCTCAGCAATGATCTCTTCCTCTGGCTCTGGCAGAACAAGGGGGGAAGAGGACAGCAGTTAAGGACCAGGGCAGTTCTCATCCTATGGTCAGGGCCTAGAGAGAGACACATGCTCATGTTCACACGCCTGGCCAATCATGAACCACACCTGGAAGACACACATATGTGTGGGTGCCAGGCAGTGCACAAAATATCGTCTGCATTCCAAATCCAAATATTCTAAATACCAGGGGATTTACCAAAAAAAAAAAAAAAAAAAAACTGATGCCGAATCTATTCTGTTCCTGAGAACAAGTATTCTGTTCAGATAATATGTAGCACTGTGTTATCCAAATGTATCTGGATAAGTTTGAATAGCTGCCATACAGCTGCCACACTTGGTAAATACGGGGGTTTTGAGTCCTGTGTATTAAAGTAAGCCAGAGTATGGATAGTGGTGGGGAGGTTTGCAGAGGGAGGGCTCGCTTGCCAGGGGGTTCTATGAAGGGCACCCCCCACCCCCACCCCAAGCAAATATACATCACCAGAAGAGTGCCTCCTCCTGCAGTAGACCTGAAATACTATCAGTTTGGTAAGTCTGGTAAATAACAAAGTATCAAGGTCAACCCCCTGCTGTGCCTAGCATACAGAAGCCTGCAGTCAATGTCAGCCATTCTTAGTATTAGACAGTATATCACCACCCCATGGAACCTGGCATACAGCAGGCCCCAAATAGCTATTAGCTGTCAGAATTGTGAAGGATTGTAACATCTATCTGCCCCAATGCTCGGCACACAGTAGGAATGGGTGTCAGGAATCCGTGTTAATGAGATGCCCGGCACCTGGCTGCTTGGCCCACAGGAGGCCCAGACTAGGTGTCAACTGTCAGCCTCAACAACGAAGTGCCTGTCAAGCCCGGCCACACGGTAGGTCCATCTGCTCTTAGCTCTCTCACCGGGCTCTAGATGTTTCAGGATGCCTCTCTTGGCCAAGCGGGTCTGCAGCGCCACGGGCAGCGGCATGGCGAGTAGTACAGACCTAGGAATAGACCAACAGACAAAATCAGCTCGATGATTCCGGATCCTGTAACCAAGCGCCTCCCTCCAGCGTGGGCTCATCTTGACCCCCACCTCTTCACCTGCACCAGTAGCTGGGCGGGCAGAACCTACGCGCCAAAAGATGAAGAAGACAGGTGGACACAGTCAGCCAAGTTGCCACCAACTCTCCTCTCGTGGCAGGAGCGCCATCGGGTCCCCCATCCCCACCCCCCCGCCGCGTTCCTCTCCCAGGCCAGGCTCCGCCCACCGCCGAAGGAAGCCAGCGCGGCTTCCCCGCGCTGGAGAAATGGGCTCACCCAACGTCCCCCAAAGCCTGCCGGGTGGGAGGAACCAAAGCGCTGGAACGGGGGAGCGGAATGCAGCACCTCCTCCGGCTCCAAAGAAATGTGTCCACCCTGGAGTTGCCGATGCGGCCCCCTCCGCTAGTGGAAGGCTGTCAGACCGGCCGCCGCTCTCTTGTCGCTGCAAGGATCACCGATACTGCACACCTCTCATCCCCCAAAGCACAGAATGAAAGCCTTTCTCCCCGAGCCTCGAGATAACTGGGTGACGCTCGGCGGCGCGGTGGACCGACGACGAAGCCTAGCGGCCAATGAGAGCACGCCCTGCGCCTGACGCCAGGCGAAGTGACCCAACCCCCGTCCGGGAATCGGTGGAGAGCTCGGGCTCTGGTGTGCGTTGCCACTGGGGGCGTGGCCCGGCCGGACGCCGGCGCCATGGAGGAGTACGCTCGGGAGCCTTGGTACGGCGGTGGGCACCGGCCAGGGCACCGTTGCTAAGGCGCCCTGGCCGGCCGTGGGAGGCGGGCGGGAAAGACACCGGCCTCACGGCGCCGCGTCCCAGGCTCGGGAACCTCTTGAGAAACTCGTTATTTCCTTCCGCTCGCCTCCCCTCACCTGGATGCCCCCCACCCCGGCTCGGGTTAAGAGAGGGCCCACTAACGGCGCGCCTGAAGGAGGAGGAGGTGCTGCGCAGGGCGAACCACTCCACGTCTCCTGTGACTTTCTATCTCCCAGTCCCTCCTCGTTAACGACAAAGAGACACGCTGGTCGAATCCATTCTGGGTGGGGTGGGGGGTGGGGGTGCGATCCCCAGGGTTACCACGCGTGGTTTTTTCCAGGTCACTTTATTAATGGCGGATGGGGTCTGGATGATCCTATTGTGGGCAAGGAGGGGGTGCTGGATTCTCCCCGGCGTCTGTTCTTGTTTTTTTCCACCGGTGCTCTGTTAAGAGGGCTGGGCTTGATTGGCCGTAGCCATTGTTGGAGAAGGGGGCTGCGACCCTGTCCTGACACTTCTATACCGCTTAGGTAAAAGCGCCAACTCTTGCTAGTGTCAATTCATCTAATCTTTTAACAGCGATTCCTGAGTTGGCTGCGAAGGGCAGGGGTGGGCAGGGCAAAAACTAATATTTCCCTCCTTTGCCCTATAATTCGCTTTAGTGAGGGAAAAAGCGGCAAAACTAGTTCACTATTATATGAAGTGCTTCTTCCCACTCATGAACTTCCCATCCGGGTGCCTTGGTTCCTCCGATTTGGAAAGAGTCCATGTGACAGCGCGCGGCGAAAGGCTCACCTTAATCCCTTCATCCCCCTCCCGCTTGCAGCCCATGGCGGATTGTGGATGATTGCGGGGGAGCTTTCACCATGGGTGTCATAGGTGGCGGAGTCTTCCAAGCCATCAAGGGCTTCCGCAATGCCCCCGTGGTGAGTCCTGGCCTTCCCCAGGTGGTGTGGGAGTTAGCTGCCCTGCCCACAGGAGATACTACCCTGCAAACTGTTTAGAGCTGCCAGTCGCATGCATTTATTCATTCTGCTGCCTTCTTGCCTACTCTGTGCCAATCCTGGCTCCGGGATCTGGGGTCTTAGGGGGAACTGCAAACGTGGCCCCTGCCCCAGTCCCAACTGGGGCTCCTTCGTGGACATGCCATGCTGTCAAAACAGTCATCAACAAATTGTAAACGTGCCTGCACGGCCAGACAGATCTTACTTGCTACAGGCAGATTCTGGGTCAGAAACGTAGATAGGGGGAGGTGACAGGAATTTAACTGGCAGAGGGAGGACAGCTTTAACGTTGAAAAAAAAATCCTTTTAATGTGACAATCAATCCTGTCTTCTTTCTCTGCCCATGCTCTCTCGGCAGATCTCATCAAATGTCATGGCTTTAAATGCCATCCGTTTGCACAGGTCTCTTGTGATTTCTATAACTAGCTCTGTCTCTCCCCTCGACTCCAGACCCATATACTCAAATATCTACTTGCCATCTAAACTCAACAGATCAAAATCAGAGTTCTTGCTTCTTTCCCAGAACTAAGCTCATCAGTCGACCTCATCTCAGTAAATTATAATTCCTTCCTTCTAGTCATTCAGGCCAAAAGCCTTCGAGTCATTCTTGGCTCTTCTTTTTCCTTCACACCACATCCTGCATCTGATGCATCAGCAAAACCTGTGTACTCAGCCTCCAAGCACATATACCCCCACATCAACAACTTCTCACCACCTCTACTGCCACCATCCTCACCTGAGTCCCCCTGATTGCTGTAGCCTCGTCACTCATCTTCCTGCTTCTGCCCCTACCCCCTTAGAGTCTCTTCTCAAGCCATCAGCCACAGGGGGCCTTTAAAAAGGCAACTCAGATCCTTGTCCCTCCGATAGCTTCCTGTTACACTTAAAATAAAACCCAAACTTCTTATCATGCCTTACACAGTCTAACAGCCTACCTCACATATCCCTTCTTCTACCACTCTCCTCCTTGCCCGCTATGCCCCACCCTTACTAGCCTCCTTGCTCTTCCTCCAGCACCCCTGTCTCATGCCCACCTTATGACCTTGGCACTTGCTGCCACCTGAGCCTGGAACTTCTCTTTCCTGTTTCTTTGCTCAAGACTCTCTTAATCTTCCTGGTCTCAGCACAAATGTCCCTTCCTTAAAAAAGCCTTTTCTGACCCCTCAACACTATCCTATCTTTTCATCCTGTTTCCTCTAGAGTACTTATTGCTGTCTGAAATGATCTGATGTGTCTGTTTGTATCCTTGTCTCCTTAAGATCTATCTCTTCCAGTCTACTGTGAGCTCTAATGGGGCAGGGACCAGGTCTGCCTGGTTCACTGCTGTAGCTCTGCATATAGCATGATGCCTGGCCCATAGTAGGTGTTCAGCAGTCATTTCTTGAATGAATGAATGAATGAGGATGTCTCAAACCAGCTTGAGTGTTCCTCCAGCCCCCTAGTTCTTGGCTGCTTCTCTACAGCTCTGTCCCTCATTCTCCTAATAGGTCTCCCACCCCCTTGCCTCACTTAAAAGCCACAAACCCTGCCTGCCAGTGGCCTCATCCCTGCCTTGACTCCCCTCCTCCTCATTTTCCCCCAGGGAATTCAGCACCGCTTGAGAGGTAGTGCCAGCGCTGTGAGGATTCGAGCTCCTCAGATTGGAGGTGAGGGGCAGGAGGAGACACAGATGTGATGGTAACTTCGGGGAAGGGGAGGTGGTATTCCTTGAGGTCTAGACTGCAAGCTTTGTGTTCCAGATTCTAGCCCTAGCTCTGCCTGGGACTTCCCAGCGGGGTGACATTTCCCAAGAGTTTAATATAGAGAAACAAGAGTGGGTTCTGGAGTTTAAATCCAGGCCCATTTAGAGAGTATCTACTAAGTTTCCATTGCTGTACTAAGCACTTTGATAATATTAACGAAATTAAAGTTTTAGAAATCCCATAACACAGTGCCCAGCACAGGAAGCACACAGCAAGCCCTCAGTAAACATTTTAACTGTCATTGCTATTAATTCACTTTCCTAACCTGTTTCCTTCTCCCTGAAACTGAGACCAGAGTTCTAACTCTGTGTGGTAGTTACGAAGGTCCAAATGCCCCTGGTAAAAGCCAGATAAAAGATAAATCTGCTTTTAAACATTATAAAGGCAAAGGGAGCGATGCCAGTGTTGGTAAACAGCTTAAAGTGGCAGCCACCACAGGACAAGGACAGACAGGGACTATCCCCTGGGAGCTTGCTGTCTCGCCTCTGCCTCTGGGCTTTTCTCCCCATTCTTGGGCAGAGCCTTCGGGCCTTGGAAGTCCCCAGACCCTGGGATGTGGAGTCTCAGGAGTTCCCGGGAATGCTAATTTGGCTCCGGTTCCCCCACAGGTAGTTTTGCTGTGTGGGGTGGCCTGTTCTCCACCATCGACTGCGGCCTGGTGTGGCTGTGGGGCAAGGAGGATCCCTGGAATTCCATCACCAGTGGAGCTCTGACTGGGGCTGTATTGGCTGCCCACAGTGAGTGCCCCATCCCGGAGCCCCAGCCTCTTCTGCTCTCCTCTGCCTCTTCTCACCCCCCCCCGCGCCCCCTTGCTCCTGCAGGTGGCCCATTGGCCATGATGGGCTCAGCAATGATGGGGGGCATCCTGTTGGCCCTCATTGAGGGGGTCGGCGTCCTTCTCACCCACTACACCACCCAGCAGTTCCGCAATTGTGAGTACCTGGTGATTGCGGGCCAGGGAGGGATGGGAGTTGCTCCACCTGGCTTCCTCTGCTCACTCTGAATCTGATTTTTCTCTCCCCAGCGCCCCCATTCCTGGACGACCCCAGCCAGCTGCCCCCCAAGGAGGGTGCCCCTGCCCCAGGCTATCCCAGCTATCAGCAGTACCACTGAGGAAGTACCCGCCTAACACCTCCACTGTGGGAGCCCCTCCTTGGGCCCCTCCCCGATGATCTACCTCGAAGGGAGGGCTGGCTCCCAGTTGGCCCCGGGACCCTCTGGAAAGGGCTTCTCCTCTGCTGCTTTGTCCCAGGGTGGGGGTGGGGCACCCCAGCTGCCCTGACAGATGGGTCCCCTTTTTCTCTCTCAGGGCACCCCATCCCCTCATCCACATGTAACAAGCTCTCACCCCAGCCCCTTTGGCGCCCTGATGAGTATTTAAAGCTAGTTGTGAAATGCCTGTGTATGTATTCCTTGAACCACCCAGGGGAGCTCCTCTTCAGGACAAGGGCAGAGCCCTTCCCAGGGACCCAGAAGCCCTGGGGCTTGGAGCCCCACAGAGACAAAGCTCTAGTAGCTGGAGGGGGAATGAATCAAGATGTGAATAAGTACATGAATAAGGTGGGGGGGGCACGTGATGAATCATAAACAGGAACAGGTTTGGGAATGAAGTGAGTGAATACAAGGATGTGGGGGGGGTGGTTAGTGAGGTTCTGCACATTGTATCGCTGACCCTCCTACACACACTAACAGCCCTGATCCCTTCTCACACACCCTCACCCCCAGGCCGGGAAGTCTGACCTCACAAGGCACCCCTTCTTTCTGGATACCATTCACCCCATGCATGAAGATAACCTCTCTCCCTGCCCCACCATGGGTCTGAGATGGAAACGAGTCAGGGAGACCAGATACTGTGTGTCAATCTCCCCTTGTGTACCATGGATACTTTTCTGCTCTCTGATACTCAGTGTCTAATTGTCAGAATTTGTTTGTAAAGGGCAACCACAAAATAACCAGAAATGGGTTTTCATTTTGGGATGGGGATGTGATGGGAAAGGTGTTTCTGGACATTGGCCCCCAAACTTCCCTGCAACCCACTGCAGAGATCGGCCAAACATTGTCTCCGCCACGGAGACGGCTCCACTAGGGTGTAAATGCCGTCCTCTCTTTGCAGAAGGCTCCACGGAGTCGTCAAAACCGTCACCTCTATAGAAGTGGAAAGTGGCAAACCCTGTCTCATCCATCTAGATGCCTTGCAAAGGCATAAATGACCTCTCCGTGCAAATGCCACCGGGAGGCGCAAAAACCTCCAGAGAGGAGTCAACAGTTACCCTCCACGCAGTTTGCTCCAGTGGGGCGCAAACGCAGTGCAACGGCTCCACCGAGACAGAAAAACCATCCCTTTTCTGCAAACCATTACAAAGAGGCGGCAACGCCATCTCCCGGGTACAAAGCCGCTCCGCGGGGGACGCAAAGGCCGGGTGCTCGGGCCTCCCAAGGCCCCCACAGGGCCCCGGCGGCGCCCATTAGAGACAAAGCTGAGATACTCCCCCGTTTGAGCGACTCAGTGCCAGGCAGTGTGCAGCCACCCGATCGGGGGCCGCGACCCGCTGGCCCGGGGGAGGACAGGGCGGGAGAAGCGGGCATAGCGCAGGGCGATCTCAGCGCCCCAACAGGGCGTACCCCCGCCAGCAACCCACGGCTCCACACGGGCGGCCACTTCCTTGGGCCTCGACCCCTCAGGATCCTCCAAGGCCCTGCCTATCTCGGCCCCCAGGCCCCAACCCTCCTGCATCTTCAGGCCTGTCCCCTCCCGGAAGGGCCAGGCTCCGACCCCTCAGGCTGCTGTAGTCTCCACAGTCTCCAGGCCCCGCCCCCGGGTTTCTCCAGGCTCCACCCGCTTCCCCTCTTTCCGCGCGGCCCTAAAGAGTTCCCGCCCGCGGTACCACCGCTCGGGCTCCTCTGAGAGCCGGTCCCTTTGCGCTCCTCCCCAATAGGGCCGACTCTGCTAGTTCCCCGCTGGCCGCGGCCTCTAGACCCTACCTCTTCCTCCCCCAGACCCCGCCCCTTTCCTCTAGCCCAGCACCACCCCTTCAGGGCCCTCCAAACCCCGCTGCGCTCCGCCCCCGCCCCAGGGACCCCATTCACCTTTTCGGGTTCCAGAGGGCGACTAGTTCTCCCGGACGTCCTCGGCCCGGTGACCTGGCTGCTCTCCGCGGCGTTCAGAGCCTTCTGCCCAGGCTCCTCCAGCGGCCGCGACTGGGGCGGGGCGGGGCTTGAAGTGGGATGGAGTCACAGGGGAGGGGCGTGACCGAAGAACCGGGCTGAGGGACCCAGGGTCAGGCCGGGAGGAGGTCGGGGGGGTCAGGCCCTATCTGGGCCGAGACCTGAGGCTCCGCCTCCTGCTCCGCCCCGGGCCCTGCACTGGCCTGGTTTACATCGTAAAAGGAGGTGCTAAAAGAAAAACTTCTCAAGCAATTTAGGATCTCACAGCTTTATTGAGCCATTCATGAATCGGGCAGCATCCCATTCAGAAAGCCGATGGGAGCTCCACTGAGGGGTTTGAAAGGAGAAGCTCACAGAGGGCAAACGTGAAAGCAAAGGAGGAAATGTATTGATTGACTTACTTAAGTTTCCACGAGGGGGGGGGCGGTTCTTATAAAGTAGGGAGCTGGTGGTTACTTAAGAATGAGGAAGTTAGTTGGTGTAGAAGAGAGGAAGTTGATGATCATTGATGAAGATCTGGCTGTATTTAAATTCGGTCTTCTGGGTGAGTCCATTTACAGGAAATACGAAGTTGCATAGGTGTTTCAGTTTTGCTGAAGTAGGGCTTAGGACAGACGCCTCTATATTGGGCCTACTAGGTTTTCTTTATCAGAGGGAATGGGGGAGGGGCAGACCTCGTGTTGTTTAGGCGGGTGAGGGACTACGGAGAGAAGACCAGAGTGTGACAAACAAATGGAGAGAGAGGCAGAGGGAAAAGGGGAAACAAGGGGCAGCAGAGACAGAGGGAAGAGAGAAAGATTAAAAGAGAACTAGAAATGGAGAGACATACACATAAGGAGATAGAGATAGTGACGGAAATAGGTAGAAAGACAGAGGAAAGAGGGAGGCATACAGGAGGCAGATGCCAAGACACGCAAGGAGAAGGGACAGAAAGTAACGGAAACAAAAAGCTATGTGGGGGTCAGACATGCAGGTAGAGTGATGGGAAGACACTCAACATCAGATGGAGGCAAACACAGGAGAGATAGAGAGAGGAGGGTGGTTCCAGTGGCTGCCCTTTAGAGTTGTGAGCTGGTCTCAGGCTCCACCAACAGAGAGCCATCACTCCTGCCTGCTTACCTTCTAGCTTGAAGGGTCTCTGGTAGTCAGAGGGATGGGCCTACCCACATTCTGTCTTTGGCCATCTCTCTCTCACTCTGTCTCTCAGCTATAATTTCATCCTACCTGTTCCCAATAAAGATTTCAGCCACTCTCCCTCCAGTTCTTCCTTCCTGTCTTCTTCCCTGCTTCCTCCCTGCCTAAGCTCCATCTCTGCCTCTATCTGTCTTGACCTGTCTCTCGAAACTCCATCCCCTATTTCTCTGCTTTGGTGGCTCCCACACTCCCTTTGCCTCTGGGTTTGCCATCCACCTGGTCACAAGGGGTGGGGGGAGAATATTTGGGCCCCAAGGAGGGTGAGGAGGGCTAAGGAGGTAGACACAATGAAGGGAGAGGGGGTGAGGTGGGGGAATCACCCTTATCCACTGGGAAAGATCCCAAGAGGCTGGGGAGAGAGGGAGATGGAAGACAGAGACAGACATGGGGAAATCAAAGACAGGGAGAGAATGGGAAGGAGAGAGAAAAGAGACATAGATACCAAGAAAAAAAAGAAGCTAGCATTTACAGAGACATCAAAAGAAAGAGTTGCCAAGAAAGAGAAACAATAATACAAGTTAAAACACACACACACACACACACACACACACACACCACAGAAAGAAGATACACAGAGAGAATAGCAGTGAGAAGGAGGCAGAGCCCAAGACTGGGAGAGTCAGAGAGGCAGAGATACCTAGAAAAGGATAAACAGAGGCTGAGAGAGTCAGAAAGAGACAGAGAAGTTGAGAGAAAGAGAGCAGAGAGGGAACTAGAGAGCTGGGAGCCCACACCTTGCCTTGAGTCTGAGGTTTGCTGGTCTGAGTGTACTTATTTCCTCTGTTCTCTTAGTGGCAGTTGGAGAACAGGGGCGGGGTGGCCCTGTAGCTCTGACACTCCTGCCCCCAGTCATCGAGATAGGTGGGAGGGCCACCTCTTCTGGGGGTACACATCTGAAGATCAGTGCTCTGTTCTTGGGAAGGGGGGACCATCTTAGCAGGCCCATTTAGGACCAGCCTCTGGAACTCACCAATGGGGGCCACCTCTGGGAAATCTGCAGTGTCAGCGAATTATGACTGACAAGCATATGGGAGCAGAGATATAGGCCTAAGATCCCTTCTGAGGTGACAGAGAAAGCTTCCTTTTGTTATCCTTACAGTACATATCAGGAAACTGAGACACAAAGAAGTGAAACAACTTGCCCAGAGTCATACTGCCTGAAAGTGGCAAAGCTGGGATTTAAATCCTTGTTTATGCTGCTTAAGAGTTTCAGAGGCTTCACTTACATCATTTTCAGGGCAACACCTCAGTGATCATAATTGCAGACGTCACTTGAAAGTTATTTTTCTTTTTTTTTTTTGTTCCTACCCTACCCCAAGAAAATTAACAAACCATAACTGAACAAAGAAATAAGAAAAACAAATAACCTAAAATAACTACATTGCTTCCAACATGTTCCTACCCTACCCCAACAAAATAAACAAACTATAAACAGAGGAATAAGAAAAACAAATAACCTGAAATAACTACATTGCTTCCAGCATGTTCCTATCATACCTCCACCCCCAAAATTAACAAACCATAGTTGTTCCTGAGCATTCCCATAACATTAAGATTACCCTCCATAACTTATGTGTTCTTATTAGATTATCATTCCTCCTTCACTATTTGCTGTCTATCATTGAAGATTATTTTTCACAAGCGATAGCAACAATTTCTGAGCCCCCTTTGTCCAAGTAGTGGTTTCAAGGATAGGCTTATCTCAGTGGAGATAAAGCTAGCCACAATCTTGGGCATTCACACAGGCTTCTGTATTAGCACAGGGACTCAAGGCTGGCATTCTTGGCAAAATTTCCTTGTTGAACACCTCACCAGATCAGATTGGGTATGCTGAATAAATTATCTCCCTCCACAGCCCCAGGAGAGGGAAGTGTCTCCTTTCCCTAGATTCCTTTAGTTAATTATAAAAGCAATCACTGTCAAGTCTGGGCTCCGGAATTTCATTTTGTGAGCATCAGATACAAAAAAAAAGCAATTAGGCCTACGGACCTAAATTTTTTGCTGCAAAAACAAAGGAAAGGACAAAAGAGAATTAAAAATCTTTTTTCAGTGAAATCATGAGCATTCTTTTTTTCCTTTTACAAAACGAAATCACAATTCCTTTAGGCTCTTCCCCACCTAACCTGGTTTCCTAATTATATAGTTAAAGAATAAAAACATTCAAGGGAATGACGAATAATTAATTAGGGATTGTGGTTACCACAGAGAAGAGAGGAAGGAGGGTGGAATTGGATAGGAAACCTAGTAGGTTTTGGCTGAAGTGGAAATATTTGTTGCTTTAAAGAAAACAACAACAACTTGAGACAAACAGCAAAATGTTGAGATTTGTTGGCAGGAGAGTTCACAGGTTTTCATTATATTATTCTTTCCTATACATTATTGTGTGTCCAAAATATTTCATAATTTAGGATATTCCACAGACTCTGTGCCGGTTTGAATGTATTGTGTCCCCCAAATGCCATTATCTTTGTGGTCTTGTGGGACAGACGTTTTGGTGCTGGTTAGATTTGCTTGGAATGTGCCCCACTCAGCTGTGGGTGGTGACTCTGGTGGGATACTCCCATGGAGGTGTGACCCCACCCATTCAGGGTGGGCCTTGATCAGTGGAGCCATATAAAACATGCTGACTCAAAGACACTGAACGGAGTGCAGCTGTGAGTGACGTTTTGAAGAAGAGCAAGCTTGCTAGAGAGGAATGTCCTGGGAGAAAGCCATTTTGAAACCAGAACTTTGGAGCAGACGCCAGCCACGTGCCTTCCCAGCTAACAGAGGTTTTCCGGACGCCATTTGCCATCCTCCAGTGAAGGTACCTGATTACTGATGTGTTACCTTGGACACTTTATGGCCTTAAGACTGTAACTGTATAGCCAAATAAACCCCCTTTTTATAAAAGCCAGTCCATCTCTGGTGTTTTGCATTCTGCAGCATTAGCAAACTAGAACAAATTTTGGTACCGAGAGAAGTGGGGTGCTTTTGCTGCTGAGTTTGCAAATACCAAACATGTTGGAATAGCTTTTTAAATGGATAATGAGGAGTTTCTGGAAGAGTTGTGAGGAGCTTGATAGAAAAGGCCAAAACTGCTTTAAAGAGACTGTTTATGGAAATATGGACTCTAAAGATACTCCTGATGAGGCCCTGAGCAGAAATGATGAATGTGTTGTTGTAAACTGGAAGAAAGGCGATCCTTGTTTTAAAGTGGCACAGAATTTGGCAAAATTGAGTCCTGGTGTCAGATGGAAGGACACATTTGAAAGCAACAACCTGGAATACTTAGCTGAGGAGATCTCCAGACTACATGTGGAGGAGATACCCTGGCTTCTCCTTGCAGCTTATAGTAAAATGCAAGCAGAGAGACATAAACTTAGAACTGAACTCTTGGGTTCAAAGAAACCAGAAGCTGATGGCTTGGAAAATTACAAGCTTCCAGGGGGTGGAATCCCTGAAGCTACAGCCCAATGTGAGGATGTTACCAAACATGGAACCCAGCCACCATTTCAGTACAAGCCAAGATTGGAGATGGAATTATCCAGAAAGGATTTGTGGAAAGTCCTATTGTCTGATGGTTTTGACCCCTGTATGCTTCATGCAAAGCCAACAGAATTTTTGTGAGATCTTTATAGACAGAGCCATTGCCAGTCTGGACTGGAGGAGACAGACAAGGAAAAAATTAAAGGAAAAATCTCTTCAAAGACAGAGCCATGGAGGTTGAGGTCTGGAGTCAAGAGGTCTCGGGCTGGGAGAGCGGAGCAGCCCACATGCATGGAAAGGGTGAGTTTGCCCTGGAGGTCGAGGGCGGGCATTCCACCTCGAGGCTCTGGAAGAGTTTTGCCACCCGAGGTCCCAAAGAGGGTGGAGCACATTCCCAGGGAATTGGGGAGAGCCTGGCTGCCACCCCACTGTTCTGAAGGGGTTGAGCGTGTGCCCCAGAGATGGAAGGGAATCCGGTAGCTGCCCCGAGGTTTGAGGAGGGTGGGGCCGAGAAGGTGGTCTCCCCAATGTGTGGAAATGTTGGAGCGCTCACCTAAGCATTTGGAGAGGAAAGGGCTGCCAGAAAGGCCCTTAGGAAGGGTTAGACTCCCGCTCTCTCAAGCCCCAAGGATGCAATGTCATTCTGTAAATGACTGTCAGACTTTGAAATCTAATGGAGTTTGTCCTGCAGGTTTTAGGAACTGTTTTGGTCCTGTTAACCCTGTTTTCCTTACTCTTTCTCCTTATGGCAATGGAAATGTTTATCCTATGAATGTCTCTCCTTTGTATATTGGAAGCATATAACTTGTTCTAAGTCCACAGATCCAAGCTAAAGGAAAAGTATGCCTTAGGACTGACCACGCCTATATTTGATTTTGATGGGATTTTGTACTTAACTTTTGTTACTGAAATGGTTTAAATTTTTGTGATATTGTGATGAAATGAATGTATTTTGTATTTGGAAAGATAATGTCATTTTGGGGTCCAGGGGGTGGAATGTGATGGTTTGAATGCATTTTGTCCCCCAAACGCCATTATCTTTGATGTAGTCTTGTGGGACAGACTTTTGGTGCTGATTAGATTTGCTTGGAATGTGCCCCACCCAGCTGTGGGTGGTGACTTTGGTGGGATACTCCCATGGAGGTGTGACCCCACCCATTCAGGGTGGGCCTTGATCAGTGGAGCCATATAAAACATGCTGACTCAAAGAGACTGAACGGAGTGCAGCTGTGAGTGACGTTTTGAAGAAGAGCAAGCTTGCTAGAGAGGAACATCCTGGGAGAAAGCCATTTTGAAACCAGAACTTTGGAGCAGACGCCAGCCACGTGCCTTCCCAGCTAGCAGAGGTTTTCTGGACGCCATTTGCCATCCTCCAGTGAAGGTACCTGATTACTGATGTGTTACCTTGGACACTTTGTGGCCTTAAGACTGTAACTGTATAGCCAAATAAACCCCCTTTTTATAAAAGCCAGTCCATCTCTGGTGTTTTGCATTCTGCAGCATTAGCAAACTAGAACAGACTCCTACTGCTGTTAAATTGAATTTATAGATTAATTTGGGGGACACATTTATCCAATGTTGATTCTTCCAATCTGGAAGACATGTCTCCCCATTTTTTCAGTTCATTTTTCTTCAGTAAAAATGTAGAGAGCTCATCCTTTCCTTGCTAGGTTTAGCTGCAGGAGATTGATAGATTTTGTTGCCATATAGAACAGTATCCTTTTCAGTTACATTTTCTAATTTTAGATATGTAAAGGAAAGCTATTTATCTTTGTTTCCTGTATTCAGTCTTGTTTCCCAGTCTTGTTTCCCATCACCTTGCTTGCTTCTCTTATTAAGTCTAAGAGTTTTCTAGATGATTCTCTTTGCTTTTCTAAGTAAATCTCTTAACTCTTTTTATCTAAAAGGTAAGAGAAATGAAATGAGGCTAAAGCTGTATTTGGTAAAGAAGCAGCAATCAGTCATATTAGCTAGGATAGAGGGATGTTTGGTCATTTTGTAGTTTAGACCATGTTCATGTTTTTGTCTATGTTCAGGCTGGATTATGAGCTTGTCTTTGTCTTGATCCCATCATGGTCACAGAGTGGCCTTGACTGATGATGTTGGTGTTCTGTGCAGGTGTTTATGTTCAACAGGAGAACACCAAGATCTAGCTGATAGGACCAGGCCAGCTCTCGGATGTTAGGGGCTGCGTTTCTCTTTCTCAGTTCCCCCTTTTATTGTGATCACCCTGCAGAGATACAAGGGACCCCACCCCCACTCCAAATTTGGTTTAGATGTCGAGACTGATGATGCCAACTACACACGCACCAAGAGCCTATTACTCACAGCATGAGACTTTCCAAGGAGAGTGGGGCAGGTCTGAAAATGGCTTGACAATGCAAGGAAGGGAGACTGATTTGAATTTTTATTGTGGTTGGGGGAAGGGCTTGGGGGAGGGTGCCCCCTCGTGGGCTGCGAACACCCAGGTTTTCTTATCAACTTGCCCAGAAGTGGGGCACAAGGGGAAGGGGGAGGGGGTGAAGCTTGAAAGCTGTCGGCAGTCCAACATCAAAAATGGAGTCAGACTCTATAGTTAATAGTACAATTATAAAAGGGCGCTTTCATCAGTTGTAACAAATGCACCACACCAATGCATGGTGTTAATAATAGGGTGGTATATGGGAATCCTGTATTTTATGCATGAGTGTTCTCTAAATATACAACTTCTTTAAAAAAAAGTGGAGTCAGACTCTTATTTATAGTTAGATGAGCTTTAATCCATGACATTTCTGATTTTCACCATTGCTGAGATTTTGCCGATTTGGAGGTAGCTCAGAGAAAGTGGTCTGCAGTGGCACTAGGGTTAGTCTTTCCACTCCTTTTGTTGCAGGGTGAGTTGTTGAATCCTCTGATGTGACAGTGGCTGTGCAGTAGCTTTTGAGACTCTGGATGGGATCCATCGGCCAAATGCAACACAGGCAATTACCAGAAACAAGATGATTAATAAGTCTTTGTAATAGGCCCTGAAGACAGGGCTTAGATTATCAAACCCAGGTAATGAAAACATGTCTCCAAATCCAGCTGATCTGTTTCAAATATCCAGATGGCTGCTTTTTTCAGCTTCGACCAATACTGTTCTACTTGCCCTGCAGTATCTAGGTGCAGTAAGAACGGTTTGCTAAAGCATAAACTCCCCCGTGGCTAGCCAAAAGGAAAACAAAGAATATGCAATTGTTCATGACAGCTCTGGCTAATGCACTTAAATTTAAACTGGTGTGTTTGGTTTCTAGAGTAGAAATCGTCTCTAAAATCTTAGACATCTGTCGGGGCCAGAGACAGGTCTTGGACTGGCTTTTCCAATTGTATTACCCCCACTCTTGGAATTGCCTCATTCTGGAGATTTTTGGGTGTCTTCAGAGAAGCATAGCCCTCAGGAAAGGTGGAAATTTTAAGTATCTGAACGTCTGTAACAATTACCCTGAATACCCAGGATAATTTCATGCTGCAGGCAGATGTAAGCTTAATGTCTACATATGTAGCAGTAAGTATCCAAGTGGAGAGCACACAGCCTGTATTAAGAGCATGAGTATCATTTATACCAGCAGGAGAGTGCTAATTTGTATACCTCGAGATGGTAAGATTACTCCAGTGGAGTAAAAACCAGAGTAGCAAAACAAGCTTGAGTATCTCTGAAGAGAAAAAACTGGCTATTGTAACAATATATGGCCCCAACATTAGTTACCATTCCTGATGGGCTAGGTTTTGTTGATAGGGTTGCAGAAGCATCATTCATGAGGTGGAGGCCCAATTTTTTAAAATACATTTTTTATTGTGACATTTAACATACTTATATAACAGTGATAACTTTCAAAGTAGTTCCACAGTTTCAGTTATTTCCTTATTGTGAAATATAACATGTATACAGAAAGGTGATAACTTTCAAAGTACAATTTAAGAGTAGCTATAGAGCAAATTTCTAAGAATGTGATGGGTTACAGTTCCACCACTTCAGTCATTTCCTTCTAGCTATTCTAATATCCTAGCATTTGTGTGTGTGTGTGTGTGTGTGTGTGTGTGTGTGTGTGTGTTCAGTATTTGTAATCCTTTGGTAAATCCTAGGTTGTCTCAATACTCCTTCCTCTTGTTTAATCACTTTCTATAACTTCAGGGATGTCTAGGCAGTGAGCACCCTAACTTGTTCATATTGAAAAGGGGTGTCGACTTTATGGGGAAGGGAGCTGCATCTGGTTGATGTTCTTAAAGAGGCTGTTGCCTCTGGATTTTAGGAATTGTCTGGCACAGGAACCGTCTGGTGGATTTAAGTTTCTGAAAAAAACTTAATGAGTGAAACTTTTATAGAGTCTTGAATAGGGACTTAAGTATTTCGAGACTACTGTTGGTTAGGGCTTGGTATACTGTGGAGGCCTACTTTTTATAGGACTGAGGTTTAGGGTTAATTTTTTGAGGGAAACTTAAGTACTAGAAGTAACCCATATAAAGAAAGTTACCTTCTGAGGTTTTTAAAAGAAGAGCTACTAAATTTTTGTCAGAATTTCAGGTTGGGGGTGGCGGTGGGGGTAGGGGTGCAGATCCAGCAATCAGTTACATTCAGATCAGTAGTCATGGTCTGAGAAGACATCCAAGAGAATTTTGTTCTTTCTTAAGTGACCAAGGAAGACCACAGGAGGCTAAAAGTAAAGGGTGAAAATAAGGGAGATCACACTGAGGGACCTTTTTAGTCGGTTACTAGAGGATGTCAAGGTACAGTAATAATCAAGAGAAATAATGAAGTCAAAACAAAAAAGGGTACTGAGGAATCATAAATTAATCCTGATCCATTGTTGTGGTGGATTGAATTATGTACCCCAAATGAGACATGTTCTTGGTCCTGATCTGCATTCCTGTGGGTATGGACCCATTGTAAATAGAATCTCTTGAAGATGTTATTTTAGTTAAGGTGTGGCCCAACTGAATCAAGTTGGGTCTTAATCTGGATGACTGGAGTCCTTTATAAGCAGAAGAAATTCAGACATAGTCAGAGAAAGCCCCAGGGAGCAGCCAGAAGCTGGAAGTTAATGGAACCTGGAAGAGAAAGGAAAAGACACTGCCATGTGCATTGCCATGAGACAGAAAAGCCAAGGAAGCCTAAAGAGTGCTGGCCAGCCAGAAGATACCATCCCCGATAGGAAGCAAGTCTTCTACCTGAAAACATGAGCTAATAAATTCCTGTTTTAATAAGCCAATCCATTTATGGTGTTTGTTTCAGTAGCTAGGAAACTAGAACTGAAGTTACCCCATCAATGTTGGTTCAATATCATGGCCAATTTACCTCTCCTATTGTGGGTAAAATCATGAAGCATTTTTTGATAAACTCTACTTTTAATATGGCTCTTTCCTTAAGTAATAGCAAGACATGTAGAAATTCTTTAATTTATTGTCCATTTTTATAATGGTTCCTGTATTGTTCAGGGAATTTCCTTGTTTATAAAATATTTCAAAGTCATGGATTATCCTCAAGTCATATACCTCATGTTAGTTATTAGTGTTTGCTCCACTGTCTTTTGTCAACTGGCAGATCTAGACGAGAGCAGTTAATTTAGCCATCTGAATTGATCTAATTTCTGGGAGAAACATATATTTAAGGGTAAATTCAAATCTGTGATGGTATAGCCTACTTCGAAATTTTCATCTTTCTTTTTAATTATGAATCATCTATGAATATGATTAAATCAGGGATAGCCAATGGAGTCTGTAGAAGGTCTATGCAGGGTTTGGACAGTTTCCTAACAGAGGTAAGCAATCATGAGGTTCTGCTTCTTCAGATAAAGGAAAGAGGGTGGCTGGGTTTACAATGTCGTGGTAATGGATAGTTGTGTGTGAAGGGAAAGCAGCATTGTTTCATAGGATGTTAAGATATGCCTTGGCTACTGAATCTAATGAAAGACTGAAAAAAAAGTAGTAGGCCTCTGATAATTCCTACATCATTGAATGAATACTCCTAATACTTGTTCAGACTTTTCATGAACAAAAAGGAAGGCAGGTGTGGTGGTTTGAAGCTGTATGAAGCCCAAAAAAAACATGTTCTTAAATTTAATCCATTTCTGTGGATGTGAACCCATTGTGAGTAAGACTTTTTGATGGGATTACTTCAGTTAAGGTGTTGCCCAGCATGGACCTTAGCCCTATTACTGGAGTCCTTTATAAGAGAGAGAGAAAGTCATGGAAGCAAGAAGCTGAAATCAGCAAAACCCAGAAAAGAAGGCAGAGACCAGCAGATGCCACCATGTGCCTTGCCATGTGGCAGAGGATCACCAGCAGCTGGTCTCTGGGAAGAAAGCATCGCGTTCATGATGCCTATATTTGGACATTTTCCCGGCCTGAAAACCATGAGTGAATAAATTCCCATTGTTTAACCTTATCCATTTCATGGTATTTGCTTTGAGCAGCCTAGGAAACTAAAACAATGGGTTTCTAGAATCTTGGAAACAAATAACAAATCTTTTTGTAGAAAGTTGTTGTACCAGTGTTTGTGCTTCAATATGATTATGCTTCTTTTAAATATGAAAAGTATAAATTCATTAAAGTACATTTATACTAACATATTTAACTTATGTGCAATTAGCCTAGGAAGATAAACTCTTTTTTTGATTTGTTACATTTTTTTTCAATCTAAGTTTAGTAAACCAAAGAGATCCCATAATACCTTTAAATTAACTAAGATTTGGAGAATTCTAGATAAACTTAATTGCTCTATAGGTTTTCCTTTTATAGTCTGAAGGAGAAATCTTTGGGTTACCTAATGGCCCCTTTAGGAAACCCTGAAATAGTTTAGGCATAAAAGATACCTACCAGTTTTTTATTATTCTGAATTGGGAAAAGGAAAAATCAAAAATAGTTCTTAAAGGAGACAAAATATGTCCTAAGTATCTAAACACAAGAAGCATTTACAGTTAATACTGCAAACTCACACAGCAATAAATGACAATGTTTATTAAGAACTTTTTTCAAAAGTAAGGACTCTTCAAAAATGATTTGAGAACATGTCCCAAAGCACTGAGAGTTAATAGATTATTTTGCTGACAAAAGGAATCTTCCACTAATATGGGAACAGAATAATTTATTCATTATACAGAAAAAAGTATCCAAATTCTAATTTTACTCCTTTGTAACATTGTTCATGTAATAATTCACAACAGAGGATTTATTAGTATAATTTTATATGTATTTAGTACCACATGGACATATAAATATAAAAATAGTTGATAGATGTAAAGTTTTTGACTACAGTTTCAAAATACAATTAGCTTAGTGTAATAAATATGTATTATTATAGTATTACCATCTTGATAAGTTGTATTACCTTTTTAATAAACAAATAAAAATCATATCCATTATCTTGTATACATATTTGTATTTCTCTGTAATTATTTCTACCTAATATAATCCACCATTCATGTTATTATCCTTAGCCAAAGTAAACAATTTTTAATCCAGACACAAAGGAGAGTGAGAATACAGGAAACCAAGAATTGTTTAATTATTTTTTTTCCTTCATGAGCATTCATTTACTATCATTTGAACGATTCTGAGGTGGCAAAAACCAACATATATATTATATCATCCAAATTCATTTGTGTATTTTGTTAATTAAAAGCTATCCTGAGAAATAAGGATAAATTAAAATTATGTTTAGTGACCAGTGTTTTGTGTTTGTTTCCCGCTTAGAAATTGTCTGGGCACACAGGATCTTGAAGTTAATTAGGCATCTGGAAATTACAATTTTAGCTAACACAATAAATCCTACTGATCTGTAGCAAATTTAAAACTTTATAATATTAAACTCTTTAGAAGGCATCTATTATTACCATTTCAATTAGCTGAATACATATGTGATGTATATATATACACACACACGTGTATATATGTATTTAAAAAAAAAATGTAGGAACAAATGGTGCTGAGAAAACAAGATCACAATACAAAAGAATGAAAGTGACCCCTATCTCACACCATAAATAAAAATTAATTCAAAATGGATCAACGACCTACATAGAAGAGCTAAAACTATAAAACAGATCAATATCAAAAAGACAAACAACCCAATTAAAAAACAGGCAAAGGGAGATTCCTCATAAAGTTAAGTATAGCATTACCACTTGACCCAACAATCCCGCTTCTAGGTATGTACCCCAAAAATTGAAAGCAGGGACTCAAACAGATATTTGCACACCACTGATGTTCATAGTGGCATTATTCACAATTGCCAAAAGATGGAAGCAACCCAAGTGTCCATCAATAGATGAATGGATAAACAAAATGTGGTATATACATACAATGGCCTATTATTTAGCCATAAAAAGGAATGAAGTTCTGATACATGTGACAATATGGATGAACCTTGAAGACATCATGTGGAGTGAAATAAGCCAGACACAAAAGGACAAATATTATATGATCTCACTTGCATGAACTAATTAGAATATGCAGTGTCAGAGAATCAGAAATTAGAACACAAATTACCAGGGTCTGGGATGGGGTGGGAAATGGAGAGTTAATGCTTAATTGGTTTAGAGTTTCTATTTGGGGTGATGGAAAAGTTTTGGTAATGGATGGTAGTGATGATAGCATAACATTGTGAATGTAATTAACACCACTGAACTGTATATTTGAAAGTGGTTAAAATGGGAAATTTTACATTGTATATATGTTACCAGAATAAAAATTTTTTAAATCATAGAGCTGTACAACACAAAGAGTGAACCTAAATTATAGACTATAGTTAATAATATAATTATAGTATTATTTCATCAATTGTAACAAGTTACTATACTAATGCAAAATGTTAATATTAGGGAGAACTGTTGAGGGGTATATGGAAACTCTGTCCTTTCTGAATGACTTTTCTGTAAAACTACAACTGCTTTAAAAAAATGAAAAAAAAAGAAAGCAAAAAAAAAAAAAAATGGGCAAAGGACTTGAATAGACATTTCTCCAAAGAAGATATACAAATGGCCAATAAGTACATGACAAGATTCTCAATATCTTTAACCAATAGGGAAATGCAAATCAAAACCACAGTGAGACACCATCACACAACCACTTGAATAGCTATTACTTTTTTTAAAAAAAGGAAAATAACAAGTGTTAGTGAGGATGTAGAGAAATTGCAAACTTAGTAGATTGTTGATGGGAATGTAAAATGGTGCAGCCAGTGTGGGAAACAGTTTGGTGATTCCTCAAAAACTTAAACAAAGAACTTTCATATGACATGGCAATCCCACTACTAGGTATATACTCAAAAGAATAGAAAGCAGGAACTTGGACAGATATGTGTACACCAATGTTCATAGCAGCATTATTCACAATAGCCAAAATATGGACGCAATCCATGTGTCCATAAACTAATGAATAGATAAACAAGATGTAGTCTATACATACGATGGGATATTGTTCAGCCATAAAAAGGATTGAAGTTCTGATACATGCAACAGCACGGATGACATCATGTTGAGTGAAATAAGCCTGACACAAATGGACAAATATTGTATGATCTTGCTTATGTGAAATAAATAGAATACAGAAATTCATAGAGACAGAAATTACAGTACAGGTTGCCAGGGACCAGGTGAAGGGGGAATGGGGAGTTAATAAATAATGGGTGCAGGGTCCCTGTTTGGGATGATGGGAAAATTCTGGTTATGGAAGGTGGTGAGGGTACTGCAACACTGTGAATGTGATTAATACCACTGTATGTTATGCTTGGGACTGGTTGAGATGGGAAAGTTTATGCTGAATAAACATTTCCACAGTTTACAAAAAGAGACTAAAAAGACAATGACAATTAAATGCATTACATGATCCTGGACTGGATCTAATGATGGAGAAGAAAATACCCAAAATAACACTATTGGGACATATGAAAAATTGGAATATGGATTGTAAGCTTTATATCAATGTTAAATTTCTTGAACTTGATAACTTTCCTTAAGGTGGTTACAAAAGTGAAAATCTTTGTTCTTAGGAAAAATCCATGGAAGTATAAGTGTTCAAAGAGGATGATGTATACAACCTATTCTCACATGTTTAGAAAAGAAATAGATAAGATAGCTGGATGGATAGATAAATAGAATGATACAGCAAATGTGGCAAAATGTTAAAATTGGTGGATCTAGGTATTTGGGTGGCAGCTATGTTGGAGTTCTTTGTATGAGTTTTATGTTATTTTTGTAACTGTCCAGTGAGTTTGAAATTATTTCAAAATAAAATTTAAAAAAGAAAAACAATGTAGGAATTTTAGAAAGTTTAAATCATGAGATGTTTAACCTTGACTTGTATGAACCAAAATATTGACATTAATTTTATATGAAAAACAGAGTTCTGAAGAGTCTAATTCATACCAAAAGGTTTCCTTTTATCTTAGAATTAAGGACTTTTCATCTCTTAACTTTATTAATGAAGGATGCTATGTAAATACAATTATCAGTGTCCACAGTTTTAAAAAGGAAACACTGTTTAATAATTTTTCTTTCTTCCTTTAAGACAATTCAACTCTTATCTGAACTAGATATTCCTAGAATGTGAGTATAATGAGTGAAGTTTTTCTTATCAGATAATATTTAAAGTTTCTCAAGAGAGGGAGAAAGAGAGGGAGAGGATTAGGAAAAAAGAGAGAAGGAGCTGGCTTCAGAAAAACATGAAATTATCATTATAAAAGGTTTGTTATGTTCCCTCTGCAAGGAAAGGGTAGGAATTTTGATGGCAGGAAAACCCAATTGGATATGAACATACATACAAGAGTTATTAAAACTGATTCAAACAATAATTTGAGCACTTGACAATTTTATCAAAGCATATTATTAAACCATCAGCACTTACTATTCCCCAAATTCTGAAATGAAGGAAGAGGGTGTCTCCTATGTTAACTAAAATATCTGTCATTTTCAGATAAAGGAAAACAATCTCCTTGTGAGGATTTCTTTCCTTTTTCTTCTAAGTCACCTCTCAAATGAACAATCTTGTTCATGTCAAAAATTACCCGAAGTAGTTAGTTCAATTCCAGATTTTCCCTGGTGAAATTGTGCCAGTTAGAGATATGAACATATATGTTGACAGTGCAATGAGAAAATGTGATGCAAGCAAGTGCTTGGCTTGGAAGAGGCCCAATTTTAGATTGAGAAGACCCCATGAGAAGTGCAATGTTCCAAAAGGGTGGTGCTTGTTTAACTTTGTGTACCAGTTTAGGATGTATTATGTCCACCCAAATGCCATGTTCTTTGATGCAGTCTTGTGGGAGCAGACATATTAGTGTTGATTAGGTTGGAATCCTTTGTTTGAGTGTTTCCATGGAGATGTGACTCAATCAGCTGTGTGTGAGACCTTTGATTGAATAATTTCCATGGAAGTGTTACCCCATCCATTCAGGGTGGGTCTTAATTGAATCACTGGAGTCCTATAAAAGTGTTCACAGACAGAAGGAAGTGTGCTAGGGGACAAGCAGGTCTTGGTTTCTTGGTTGGGGGCTCTGGGGGTCTTACCCTTCATTGATCTTCTCCTGTCATTCTCCAGTTTCGTCCAGGTCCAGTTATTCCTTGACTGATAGCCACTCTGATCAAAGCGACTTGACAGTTCATCTGTTTCTCCTGGGCTAGGTCCCAGTTGTTAAAGACTTTAAAAGCATTTCCCACAAGTTGAGATGTGGGCATCTTTAATCTGCCTTTTAATTTCTGCTGCCTTGATCATCAGTAATGGAGGGGACCTGTTGTTCTGGTTTGCTGAATCTGCTATCATGCAAAATACCAGAAATGGATTGGCTTTTATAAAGGAGATTTATTTGGTTATAAATTTACAATCTGAAGGCCATAAAAATGTCCAAATTAAGGCATCAACTTGAGTATGCCTTCACTGAAGGAAGGCCAATGGCATCCTGAAAACCTCTGTTAGCTGAGAAGGCACGTGGCTGGCTTCTGCTTGCTCCCAGGTTGTGTTTCAAAATGGCATTCTCCAAACTGGCAGCATCAGCTTTCAACGGCCATCTTCAAAATGTCTTTCTAAGCTGCAGCACCAAGCTCCTGCTGTTTGTGTGCTCTTATAGGGCTCCAGTGATTTAATTAAGACCCACACTGAATGGGCAGGGCCACACTTCCATGGAAATAATCTAATCAAAGGTATTACCCACAGTTGGGTGGGTCACATCTCCATTGAAACAACCTAATCCAAAGATTCCAATCTAATCAACACGAATACGTCTGCCCCACAAGATTGCATTAAATAACATGGCTGTGATGGTTAGGTTCATGTGTCAACTTGGCCAGGTGATGGTACCCAGCTGTCTGATCAAGCAAGCATTAGCCTAACCTTTGCTGTGAGGATGCTTGTGGCTGGTTAATAAACCAACAGGCTGGTTTAAATCATCAGTCAGTTGGCTGCAGCTGTGACTGATTACATCAATGAAGGGCATGTCTTCCACAATGAGAGAATGCAATCAGCTGGATTTAATCCAATCAGTTGAAGACTTTTAAGCGAGACAGATAGAGGACCTTCACTTCTTCTTTGGCTGCCCAGTGAAGCATTTCCTGAGGAGTTCATCGAACATCTTCATTGGAGTTGCCAGTTTGCTGCCTGCTCTATGGAATTTGGACTCGTGCATACCCACAAGTTGCATGAGTCACTTTTATAAATCTTATATTCATAGACATCTCTCATTGATTCTGTTTCTCTAGAGAACCCTAACTAATACATGGTATTCTGGGGGACATAATACATCCAAACCAGCACACTTGTCTTAATGGATATTGCCCTGCTTGGGACGGAGCAGATTCCCAGCAGAATTGAGCACCCTGTGGGGTATGTGAGGGAGAGACCATTCCTTCCTGAAGAAGAGGTGGTGGCAGGGGATTGGCCATAGCCACAGCCCAGGGGTGGGCTCTCTTCCACCTGATTTCTTGCATATGTAGGTGGTGGGGCCATTGGAAACCAAAGATGTAATAAGGATAATTCCTCATCCCAGTTAGAATCAGGGAGTATCTCCTTTATTTGGAATTGAGTTTTCTTGTGTCCCTTGGGACTTCTCTGAACAATAAGATGACATTTCTTTTTCATATTTCTATTAGGACACAGAAACATGAAGCATTTTACAATTGAAGCTACTTCTAGAAACCAAAGATTTGCTAATTAAATCACATTGAGATTATTAATCACAGACTATAGCAGAAGTTTTCCCTGTTTCTCCTTCACATTTTTACTAGGATTATGTTAGTTAATGGGTAGAACATAATTTATATACTTGCTTGGCTTCTCATTTAAAGTGCTTTTGTTGTTGTTGTTGAAGTTGAAGCTTTGACTTGCAGTTTACTGTAAGCACTTTCAGAGATGCCTTAGCGTAAAACAATGTAACTGACAAGGAAAGTTGGTTGTTTCTGTGACATATAACTTTTTAAAAATAATTAAACCATAATTAGCAACACTACATTGTTATCTAATATTATGCAGATCAGTATCAGGACATAATACGGTCAAGTCTCTAGGGATTTTATAAAATTAAAAAAATATTTATATGAACATTTCATCTATACAAATTTAACCCAAAGAAGGTTAGAAAATCTCTTTTAATTTTTAAAACACTTTCTAAACATTTCCTATGCAACTTATAATATCAAATGAGCCTAACTATTTTTAGCACTTCAGTTTTTTTACAAGGTGAAAGAACAAATCCTTTGCAACTGTTTGGAATAAAAAGATATCTTTTAGGGTTTGATTTTGAGAAAGCAAACTTAAAAGTTGTCAGATTTGCATATTAGTGGGGATTAAATTGGAATGTTTGGATTAGGTTGTTTGCATGGAAATGTGCCCCACCCAACTGCAGGTGATAACTCTGATGAGATATTTCCATGGAGGTGTGGCCCCACCCATTCAGCATGGGCTGTGATTGGTGGAGCCATATAAATGGGCTGACAAACAGAAGAAATGCAGTGCAGCTGTGAGAGACGTTTTGAAGAGGAGCTACAGCCAAGAGGGACACTTTGAAGAAAGAAAGCACAGGAGCTGCAGATGAGAGACAGTTTAAAAATGGCTGTTGAAAGCAGACTCTTGCTCCGGAGAAGCTGAGAGAGGACAAATATCCCAAGTACAACTAAGAGTGACATTTTTGAGGAACTGCAGCCTAGAGAGGAACATCCTGGGAGAAAGCCATTTTGAAACCAGAACTCCAAAGCAGATGCCAGCCACATGCCTTCCCAGCTAACAGAGGTTTTCCAGACACCATTGGCCATCCTCCAGTGAAGGTACCCGACTGCTGATGTGTTACCTTGGACACTTTATGGCCTTAAGACTGCAACTGTGTAACCAAATAAACCCCCTTTATAAAAGTAAAAAAAAAAAAAGTTGTCAGGTTTGAACATTATGTTAAATGGGAAAATGGGTTATTATGAAACAATACTTGGTTTCTTATTTAACTAAAGTTAAGGAAAAGACTTAGTTCTTTTAAAAGTGAGAAGACTTGATTTTCTTAAACAACCAAGGGCATGATAAAGTCAACATAAATTACAAGAAGTTATTCTGATAAAACACAGACTTTCTGACTTTTAAATTGATTATTCAGAAAAAAACTTTTATACCCTCTTAGTAAAAACAGACCAATAATCCAAGAAAGCTTTGTTACTTTAATAGAGAGAAAAATAGATTTTTAGTTTTGCATCAATATGTATTCAATACTAAGGCTTTAAAAATCTTTTTATACATAGACCCATCAAAGCCTACCCAACTTTGACCACAAGAAATAAATTTCCTTTTCCACGAAACTTTTGCAACTTTCTGTATCTATTCAGGATTTGTCCTACATTTTCTTCTGTATTATTCTGAAACAACCAGGCATTTAGGACAAAATCACTCTCTTCTTCTTTTAATAAAAGCACAGCCTTTATAGCATGTATTTAAGTTTCCAAAATGATTCTGGACACTGTTTTTAAGCAAACATCTTGCAACATACAATTACCATCAAAATCGAACAGCCCAACTTGGCAAATAAATTCGTTACCCTCCCCCCTACATGGGACATGACTCCCAGGGGAGTGAATCTCCCTGGCAACATGGGACACAATTCCCAAGAATGAGCCAGGCCCTCACAGCAAGGGATTGAGAATGCCTTCCTGATCAAAAGAGGGAAAAGAAAGGTAACAAAATACAGTTACAGTGGCTAAGAGATTTCAAGAGGCTATTGTTCCAGTTTGCTAATGCTGCCAGAATGCAAAACACCAGAAATGGATTGGCTTTTATAAAAGGGGGTTTATTTGGTTACACAGTTACAGTCTTAAGGCCATAAAATGTCCAAGGTAACACATCAGCAACTGGGCACCTTCACTGGAGGATGGCCAATGGTGTCTGGAAAACCTCTGTTAGCTGGAAAGGCACATGGCTGGTGTCTGCTCTGGAGTTCTGGTTTCAAAATGGCTTTCTCCCAGGACATTCCTCTCTAGGCTGCAGCTTCTCTCCAAATTGTCACTCTCAGTTGCTCTTGGGGCATTTGTCCTCTTAACTTCTCTGGAGCAAAAGTCTGCTTTCAAGGGCCATCTCTAAAATGTCTCTGTAAACTGCAACTCCTCTCTCAGCCCCTGTGCATTCTTCAAAGTGTTTCTCTTGGCTGTAGCAAGCTCGCTCCTTCTGTCTGAGCTTATATAGTGCTCCAGTAAACTAATCAAGGCCCATACTGAATGGGTGGGGCCACATCTCCATGGAAATTATCCAATGAAAGATCTTGCCCACAGTTGAGTGATCACATCTCCACGGAAACATCCAATCAACCCAATCAATACCAATAATTTCCTGCCTACACAAGACTGCATCAGAGATAATGGTGTTTTGGGGGACATAATGCATCCAAACCAGCACAGCTATCCTGGAGGTTTCTCTTATGCAAGCTCCAGTTAAATATCCCAAATGGCCACAGTATGCCAAGCCCTAACCAACAGCAGTCCTAAAATACCTAGGTCCCTATTTGAGATTCTATAAAAGTTTTGTTCACTAAGTATCTCTCAGAAACTTAAATCCCCCAGAGGGTTCCTATGCCAGACAAGTCCTAAAACCTAGAGGTAACAGCCTCTTTAAGAATAACAACCAGATGCAGCCCCCTTCTCCATAATGTCAACACCCCTTTTCAATATGAACAAGTTAGGGCAGTCCCTGCCTAGACGTCCCTGAAGATCAAGAAAGCGATTAAACAAGAGGAAGGGGTAGCAACAAACAAGATAGGATTTAACAAGGGATTACAAATAGTGACTATATATATATATATATATATATATATATATATATATATATTTATATTTTAGATGCTAGGGTATCAGAATAGCTAGAAGGAAAACTGAAATGGTGGAACTGTACCTGGAAACCAAATGGTCTGACTAAGGTGGGACTCCAAACCACAATCTTACCCAATAACCAACAACCAAAGTGGGACTTTAGTCCACAACCAAAATCAAATTGAACAAACTTTGGAAAAAGGTAGGCACATATACAAAATTACTTACCTGAGAGATGTCTGTTCCCAGAACAGTTTCTCTCCCCCAGATGAAGTGCTGTTGGGATCAGAAGTTGAATTTCCTCCACCGAACCTGTAGACAAAGGAATCTAGGTGGCCACTCAGGGCCAGCGGCTGATGCTCACCATCCCACTGGGTCACAGAATCCTTGGATGGGGGTATCGGAGACCCAGCCCCAATTTGGGCACCAAATTGTTGCAGCTCAAAAGGGACTCCTTGCCCGATGTGCAGAGTCAATCAGTAGACACTGGGATTTTGAGAAGAGAAAAAGTTTATTTTAGCAAAGACTAGTCTCACGAAGACAGGACACTTTCCTTAAATCTGTCTCCCACACTGGAGAAACTTTCGGTATTTTGTAGCATTCAAAGATGGGCAGGCTTAGAATAAGAAGCAAAGCTGTTTTAGATGACAAGGTGAGAGTTGTCTAATTACTGAGTATGCATAGAGTGATTACATACTTCAGCTACTGTGCATGTAAGGTGTGCTAATTTTGATTAGAACAGGCTTGGTTCAGCAAGATCATTTAGGAATTTGGAGTGTTTCCTTCTGGGCTGACTTATATTAAACAATAAGGGGCTAAGTGCAAGGCACCCAACTTCAGGGGGCTACATGCAAAGGGCACCCAACTTCAGGGGGCTATGTGCAAGGGCACCGGAATTCAGGGTTGCAAAACAAGATAAGGGGATACAAATGAGGTCAATCAGGAGTTGTTTTTGGTTACAGGGTGCAGTTTCAAAGCATGGCATCAGTGAAACAAAACATCTGGGTTACACTTAAAAGAGAAATGGAAACTTTTACAACTTAGTTAGGGAGGGAGCTGCTTTGGAAAGTGGTGGTGTTGGGGTATGAAAAATGGATCAGGGTTCACTATAGTCTGGTCTCGGGCACAATTCCCCTCCGTCTATCGACTTGTGAAACCTGGAGAAAAAGTTATCTGCTTCCAATATACAAAAGAGGGACAGTCATAGGAAAAGCATTTCCATCCCAGAAGGGAGAAATTGGAAGGAAAATGGGGTCACAGGTCCCAAAGAATTCCAAAATTCTGCAGGGCATACTCCGTTAGATTTCAGGATCTGAGAGTCATCTATGGAATGATGTTTTGTCCTCTGGGCCCCACCCTTTCCAAGTGCTTGCACAGTGACCATGCTCTCCCTGAATACTGGGGTGAAGGCTCCACCCTCATCAAGCATCAGGATGGTGACCAGGCTCTAGGTAGTACTCACATCAAACATTGGGGTGGTGGTCAGACCCTATGATCCCCCAGGCATCTGAGAACCCAGGGGTAATAATGCAGTTCCTGAACAATGGGGCAGAAGGAAACTTTAAAGGGCAGACTCACCCTTTCCAGACACATGGGTAGGGTCACTCTTTTTGCCTGAGACGTCTTCAGTCCAGACCTCAGCTTCCATGGTTCTGCCTTTGAAGACATTTTTCCTTCAGTCTGTCTCTTTTCTGTTCCTTTTAGTACAGGCTGGCAGTGGTTCCATTCATACAGATCTCACAAAAAACTTGTCAGTTTTGCATGCAGCACACAGGGGTCCCAACCATCAGACAAAAGAACTTTCCACAAATCCTTTCTTGATAACTGCATTTCCACTCCTGACTTGCACTGAAATGGCTGACTGAGTCTATGTTTGGTTAAACTCTCACATGGGAACTATTCTCTTGGGACTCACTTTCCAGAAACTCAGAATTTTCCAAACCATCAATTTCTGGTTTCTTTGTGTCCAGGAGTTCAGTTCTCAGCTTATCCTTTTCCCCTCTCATTTTACTACAAGCTGCAAGGAGAAGCAAGGCTGCACTTCCCACATTTAATTTGGAAATCTCTTCAGCTAAATATCCAAGCTCATCACTTTCAAATTCTGCCTTCCATCTGACATCAGGACTCAAAATTGCCAAGTTCTCTGCCACTTTAAAACAAGGATCACCTTTCTCCCACTTGACAATGACACATTCATCATTTCTGTCTAAGTCCTCATTGGAAGGTCCTTTAGTGTCCATATTTCTACCAGTAGTATCTTCAAAGCAATCTAGTCCTTTTCTACCAAGCACCTCACAATTCTTCTAGCCTCTACATATTACCCAATTATAAAGCCATTTCTACATTTTTGGTATATGCAATAGCAGAACTCCACTCTTTTGGTAACAAAATCTGTTACAGGAGTTATTTCTCCATATAGCTTTGAGTTACCATCCAGTGTCCTTTCAACTCATCTTGAAGGACACCCTTTAGTGTTTCCTGTAGGGCAGGTCTGTTAATGATGAATTCTCTGTTTTTGTTTATCTAGGAATGTTTTCTTTTTTCCTTCAGTTTTTAAATGATCTTTTTTTCTGGACATAGAATTCTTGGTTGATTGTTATTTTCTTTAGGCACTTTGAACATGTCATCTCATGGCCTTCTGTCTAGCCTCCATGGTTTTTGATGAAAAGTCAGCTATTAATTTTGTTGTGATTCCCTTGTATGTGATGAATAATTTTCCTTTTGTTGCATTCAAGATTTTCTCTCTTTGTCTTTATCTTTTAACAGTTTGATCATTATGTATCTAGGTATACATCTCCTGTAGCTTATCCTATTTGGACTGTGTTGAGCTTCTTGGATAAATAGATTAATGTCACCAAATTTGAGAAATTTCTGGCCATTATTTCTTCAGGTAGATTACAAATTTACAAGTCTGGTTTTTACCAGCTTTTACTTTCTGCATGCACATGGTCTCCTGCCCAGCCAGGGACAGGCTTTCTCTGGTCTCTTCTTAGGATGTGTACAGCCTTGCCCATGAGCATAGACTTCCAGACTCCCAGAGGTATGTGAGTGCTCTCAAGACCAACAATGGTTGTCTTATTACTCAGATATCCCTGTTAAACCTCTGGCCAATATGCTGGTCTGTGGCTTGCCCCAACTAGTATTGTAACCTCTGACTAGCTCTGATATTGGTTTGCCACTGAGATGACAACTTTTTTTTCAATAATGCCCCCAAACATGGAAATTTTCCATGTTCTACTGCAAATGAAGTCAGCCCCCTCCAGCTCCAGTGGAGCTGCTGGTCCTCAAATTCTTTGCCCTTCTATAACTACTGCACCAATAGAGATGGGGGTAGATGGGAGCAGGCTAAAACTCCACAAAATTCCATACTTCATACCAAAGATCAGTAGTTTTTCTGAAATAAGTGCATGTCAACTTGAAGTATGCCCTTGTTCAATTTCCAGAGTCCTGTTTGTTTTTTTTGTTTTTTTTTTGGTCCATTTTGCCATTGTGCCTGGTTTTGACATTTCTTTGGGGGAGAGATTTGCCAAGCTCCTCACCCAGTCATTCTGGAAGTCCTGTCTCTTAATAATTTTACAGGATTATTTCCACAGCATGGTTTCTTGTATCCTACATGTTCCTCATTCTTGGATTCTCCCTCTCTCTCTCTCTCTCTCTCTCTCTCCCTTTTCAATTTATGCTTTTGTAATTCTTTCAGAGATGGTTTGTAAATGATAAGTAATCTGAACTGTCGTTCTCTTAAAGGATCATCATTTTGCCCTCAATGTATGAATACTAGTTTGACTGCTAGCTTAAAATTTTCCCCTTGTGGGGGTGACAGTGTGATTTTGAAGACCTTGTGGATCACACCCCCTTTATCTAGTGTATGGATGAGTGGAGGAATGGGGATAAAAACTAAAGGACAAATGGGGTGGGATGGGGGGATGATTTGGGTGTTTTTTTTTTTCACTTTTATTTTTTATTCTTGTTCTGGTTCTTTCTGATGTAAGGAAAATGTTCAGAGATAGATTGTGGTGATGAACGCATAACTATGTTATCATACTGTGGACAGTGGATTGTATATCATGGATGATTGTATGGTGTGTGAATGTATTTCAATAAAACTGAATTTAATAAAAAAAAAAAAAAAAACTGGCAATTCCGAGAGCTAGTGAGGATATGAAGGAACTGGAACTCTCATATAAAATGAAACAGCTACTCTGAAAAGCAGTTTGGCAGTTTCTTATAAAAAAAAAAAAATTTTCCCCTTGTGGAAAAACTGTCTTTCAAAAATGAAGGAGGGATTAAGACATTCCCAGGTAAACAAACTCTGAAGAACTTTGTCATCACTAGGCCAGCCCTATAAGAAATATGAAAGGGAGTTGTGCAAGTTGAAAAGAAAGGACACTACACAATTGACTGAAGTCACATGAAGAAATAAAGATCTCTGGTAAAGATAATGGCATGGGTGAATATAGACACCAGTACTATTGTATTTTTTACTTGTAACTCCACTTTTTACTTTCTACAGGACCTAAAAGGCAAATGCATAAAATGTAATGATAAATCAATGGTTTTGGACTCATAATGTATAAATATGTAATTTGTGACAAGAGCTACATAAAGGTGGGGAATGGAAAGGTATAGGAACATAGTTTATGTACACTATTGAGGTTACTGTTACTGTCAGAAAGCACGGTCCTAGTCAGGACTTCCTGATCCCGCAGCAAACAGAAAAATAAGTCTCTGCTTTGGTAAGAAGGTGAGTTTATTGAAGATGCATTAACAAGGGACTGGAGGAAAGAAAAATCTTTCCAAGACCAGTTCGAAGTGAGAAAGGTGACTTTCGCTTTTATAGTCCACACAGACGAAGGAATGGCAAAGTTTCAGAAGAAATCAGAGAAAAGAAAGAAAGAAAGAAAGAAAGAAAGAAAGAAAGAAAGACAGACTAAGTGAAAGTTACAGGAGTCATTAAAATTGAGTAATGGTCACTTGCTTCATTTTGTTTGGTCAGTATATCCTGCTATCTGGTAGGTCTTCCTTTCTTTGTTGAGCATTCAGGCCTTTGATCTACTCCTCAAAGGGAGGAAGGTACTGATATAGTCCATATGGGTTTCACCCTATTTTGGGTGATATCTTATCCCCACAAGTGGAGCTGGGAAAAGATCTCATTTATGTAACTAGGAACAGAGTGTAAGCTTTTGATATTAGGTCACAGCAAACTATGCTAGTAAGGGCTTTCAGGTTTAAAGTGAATCAAAGCTGCTTGAGTGATTTCCTTATAATAAGCATTTCTAATTACCAAAGAGTATACCCAGCATTTTCCAGCTAAAGGACTATATTGAGCATTTTCCCAAGTATTCAGCTATCAGTATCAAAGCAAATGTGATTGTGATAGATTTAGGATGTTAAATTTAAGCCCCATGGTAACCACAAAGAACATATCAGAATATACAAACCCATAGAGACAGAACGTGGAGTACTGGTTATCAGCGGTGGGGGGCGGGGGCAATGGGGAGTTAATGAAAAATGAGTTGTAGGGCTCCTGTTTGGGGTGAAGGAAACATTTTAGTAATAGATGGTGGTGAGAGGACTGCAATATTGTGAATGTGATTAATCCTAATGAATGGAGGGGTTGGGATGGGAAGGTTGATGTTGTATATATGTTTCCACAATTTAAAAAAAGAAAGATAAATTAAAGAGACAATGACAATTAAATGCAATACATGATACTGGATGCCATCTAAGAATGGAGGAGAAAAGGCTCAAAAGGACATTATTGGGATAAAAGAAAAATTGGAATATAGACTGTAAATTTCATATCAATGTGAAATTTTTTGAACTTGATAACTGCACTTAGGGTGATTACATAAGTGAATATCCTTGTTTGTAGGAAACGTACATGGAAGTATTACATGTTCAAGGATTATGATGTGTGCAACCTGCTCTCAAATGTTCAGAAAATATATATATATAGGTTGATAGATAGAATGATACAGTAAGGTAGCAAAACGTTAAAATTGGTGGATCTGTGCACCTGAAGTAGGTGGTGGTATGTTGGATTTCTCGGTATGGCTTTTGTATTATTATTGTTTTTATTGAAATATATTCACATACCATACAGTCATCCGAAGTGTAAAATAGTTCACAGTACCATCATATAGTTGTGCATTCATTGTCACAATCAATTTTTGAACATTTTCATTACTCCAAAACATAAAAATAAGAGTAAACTGGAACAATGCATATCTCTGAGACACCTGAAACTCAGAGCTAGAGCTCAGCAGATATGAATGTCCGTATTAGTGCATACAGCCACTATCAAAAAAAAAAAAGCTGAAAAAGAGCCCAGACTTCAATTAGTGATATGAATGAAGCAGGTCTGGTTAAGACCAGGGCAAGCCAGGCCAAAGGGTAAAGGTTGAAACTGATTGTGTGATAAATAAAATGTGGTATATACACACGATGGAATACTACACGGCAGTAAGAAGGAACAACCTCATGAAACATATGACAACATGGAAGAACCTTGAAGACATAATGCTGAGCGAAATAAGCCAGGCACAAAAAGAGAAATATTATATGCTACCACTAATGTGAACTTTGAAAAATGTAAAACAAATGGTTTATAATGTAGAATGTAGGGGGAACTAGCAATAGAGAGCAATTAAGGAAGGGGGAACAATAATCCAAGAAGAACAGATAAGCTATTTAACGTTCTGGGGATGCCCAGGAATGACTATGGTCTGTTAATTTCTGATGGATATAGTAGGAGCAAGTTCAGAGAAATGTTGCTATATTAGGTAACTTTCTTGGGGTAAAGTAGGAACATGTTGGAAGTTAAGCAGTTATCTTAGGTTAGTTGTCTTTTTCTTACTCCCTTGTTATGGTCTCTTTGAAATGTTCTTTTATTGTATGTTTGTTTTCTTTTTAACTTTTTTTTCATACAGTTGATTTAAAAAAGAAGGGAAAGTTAAGAAAAAAAAGAAAAAAAGAAAAACAAGGAAAAAAAAAAGATGTAGTGCTCCCTTGAGGAGCCTGTGGAGAATGCAGTGGTATTCGCCTACCCCACCTCCATGGTTGCTAACATGACCACAGACATAGGGGACTGGTGGTTTGATGGGTTGAGCCCTCTACCACAGGTTTTACCCTTGGGAAGACGGTTGCTGCAAAGGAGAGGCTAGGCCTCCCTATGGTTGTGCCTAAGAGCCTCCTCCCGAATGCCTCTTTGTTGCTCAGATGTGGCCCTGTCTCTCTAGCTAAGCCAACTTGAAAGGTGAAATCACTGCCCTCCCCCCTACGTGGGATCAGACACCCAGGGGAGTGAATCTCCCTGGCAACGTGGAATATGACTCCCGGGGAGGAATGTAGACCTGGCATCGTGGGACGGAGAACATCTTCTTGACCAAAAGGGGGATGTGAAAGGAAATGAAATAAGCTTCAGTGGCAGAGAGAATCCAAAAGGAGCCGAGAGGTCACTCTGGTGGGCACTCTTACGCACACTTTAGACAACCCTTTTTAGGTTCTAAAGAATTGGGGTAGCTGATGGTGGATACCTGAAACTATCAAACTACAACCCAGAACCCATGAATCTCAAAGACAGTTGTATAAAAATGTAGCTTATGAGGGGTGACAAGGGGATTGGGAAAGCCATAAGGACCACACTCCACTTTGTCTAGTTTATGGATGGATGAGTAGAAAAATAGGGGAAGGAAACAAACAGACAAAGGTACCCAGTGTTCTTTTTTACTTCAATTGCTCTTTTTCACTCTAATTATTATTCTTGTTATTCTTGTGTGTGTGCTAATGAAGGTGTCAGGGATTGATTTGGGTGATGAATGTACCACTATGTAATGGTACTGTGAACAATCGAAAGTACGATTTGTTTTGTATGACTGCGTGGTATATGAATATATCTCAATAAAATGAAGATTAAAAAAAAAAAAAAAAAAGACATAATGCTGAGCAAAATAAGCCAGGCCCAAAAAGAGAGATATTGTATGTTACCACTAATGTGAATTCTGTGAAAAATGTACAATGTTTTATACTGTAGAATGTAGGGGACCTAGAGATACCAATTAGTGGAGGGGGAATGATAATCTAATAAGAACAGATAAACTATGGAGGGTAATCTCAATGTTATGGGAATGCTCAGGAATGATTATGGTTTGTAAACTTTCTTGGATATAGTAAGATCATGTTGGAAGCAATAGAGTTATTTTAGGTTTTTTTTTTCTCTTATTCCTTTGTTTTCTTAGGGGTTGTTAATTTTCTTGGGGTATGGTAGGAACATGTTGGAAGCAATGTAGTTATTTTAGATTATTTGTTTTTCTTACTCCTCTGTTTGGACATGGTTTATTAATTTTCTTGGGGTATGGTAGGAACATATTGGAAGCAAAGTAGTTATTTTAGGTTATTTGTTTTCCTTAATCCATTGCTTTGTTTGAAATGTTGTGGGGTTTTTTTGGTTGTTGTTTGCCTGTTTGTTTTTAATTTTTTGATAAACAAAGTTAAAAAATTGAAAAAAAAATCAGTAGAAAAATGGGAGTAAAAACTAAATGACAAATAGGGTGGGATGGGGGGATGGTTTGGGTATTCTCTTTTCACTTTTATTTTTTATTCTTATTCTGATTCTTTCTGATGTAAGGAAAATGTTCAGAAATAGATTGTGGTGATGAACGCATAACTATATGATCATACTGTGAACAGTTGATTGTATACCATGGATGACTGTATGGTATGTGAATATATTTCAATAAAACTGAATTAAAAAAAAAAAAAGAAACTGATTGTGTTTTAAAACTTCAACTTCCGTGTGAGACCAAGGGAAGAGATACCTATTTGGTACAGGATCTAAATTTTCTAAACAGTACAACTCTACAGTCGATTTGTTCAAACACCACAATTGCATGGAACTTTGAATAGGAAGTGAGATACGGTAGGCTAGTATAGGCTGGAGTGAAATAGTGACACATCCCAGAGTAATTTGGGCAGATAATAAAAAATATATTTACAGCCTCCCCCTCCCCAGCCCCGAGGATCTGGGGGAAGGTGCGGATGTGTTGGACATCCTCACCTGGACTGGTGTTGATGTTGTCACAAACATTGGGACTGGTGGTTTGATGTGCTGAGCCCTCGATCATGGGACTTGCCCTTATGAAGCTCGTTACCGCAAAGGAGAGCCTAAACTTGCATGTAATTGTGCCTAAGAGTCTCCCCCTGAGTACCTCTTTGTTACTCAGATGTGGTCCTCTCTCTCTCTAACTGAGCCATCTCGACAGGTGAACTCACTGCCCTCCCCACTACATGGGACCCGACTCTCAGGGTTGTAAATCTCCCTGGCAATGCAGAATATGACTCCCTGGGATGAATGTGGACCCGGCATCATGGGACTGAGAGTATCTTCTTGACCAAAAGGGGGATGCAAAATGAGACGAAATAGTTTCAGTGGCTGAGAGATTTCAAACGGAGTCGAGAGGTCACTCTGGTGGACATTCTTATGCACTATATAGATAACACCTCTTAGGTTTTAATGTATTGGAATAGCTAGAAGTAAATACCTGAAACTACCAAACTCCAACCCAGCAGTCTGGACTCCTGAAGACAATTATATAATAATGTAGATTACAAGGGGTGACAGTGTGATTGTGAAGACCTTGTGGATCACACCCCCTTTATCTAGTGTATGGATGAGTAGAAAAATGGGGATAAAAACTAAAGGACAAATGGGGTGGGATGGGGGGATGATTTGAGTGTTCTTTTTTCACTTTTATTTTTTATTCTTGTTCTGGTTCTTTCTGATGTAAGGAAAATGTTCAGAGATAGATTGTGGTGATGAACGCATAACTATGTTATCATACTGTGGACAGTGGATTGTATACCATGGATGATTGTATGGTGTGCGAATGTATTTCAATAAAACTGAATTTAATAAAAAAAAAAGCAAATAAAAACAAGGCAGGAGAAAATAAAAAGCTCAAAGTATGTGAAACAAATATAAAAAAAAATAGGAGCAAAAATAAAAGTAAAAAGAACAACCAAAACATCCCATACTACGCCTCCCCCAAATTATTCATTTACTTTTACCCATCCTTCTACTCATCCATCCATACACTGGGCAAAAGGAGTGTGGGTCACAAGGCTTACACAATCACATGGTCATACCGTATAAGCTATACAATTATATGTTTGCCTTTAAGAATCAAGGATACTGGATTGCAGTACAACAGTTTCAGATATTTCCTTCTAACTATTCTAATAAACTGAAAACTAAAAAGGGATATCTGTATAACACATAAGAGTTACCTCCAGAATGACCTCTCCACTCCATTTGAAATCTCTCAGCCACTGAAACTTTATTTTGTTTCATTTCTCTTCCCCCTTTTGGTCCAAGAAGGTTTTTTAGAGACTTCTTTACCCTTGAAGTTCTGAAATTTCACCAGGATCATTCAATTAATGAATTAATCAAATATTGAATGTATATTTTATGTTGCACACAGTGGGGGTAATACAGCCATGAACATTATAGATTGCATCCCTGCTATTATTTATCGAGCTTCCATTTTCTTAATAAGAAATTTTATTTTGAGATAAATTCAAACTTACAGGAACAGTTGCAAAAACAGTACAAACCCCATACATAGAACTCCAGCATACCCCGACCCCCCTCCCCCGATACCCCGATCCACCACCTTCAACATCCTGTCACACCACCATTTCTTTCTTTCTTTCCCTCCCTCCCTCTCTCTCTCCCTCCCTATCACCCATCATCTATTGCTCTGTCTTCTGAACATATGAGAGCAAGCTGCACACATCCTTGAACAAACACTATAATTCACATATACCATTCCCATGAACAAGAACATTCTTTTATGCAATCCCATTAAATGCAGCTAAGAAGTTCAGAGCTTCCATTTTTATGGGGGGAGGAGTCAGACAAGAAACAGATACATAAATGCAGGTCGCACTAAGTGCAATTAAGGGAATGAACAAGGTGAAATGATAGAGGGTGATGGCTGGAGGAGGGGTCTACTATTTACAGAAGGTGCTGAAGGGAGCAGCTGATTCTAAATAAGTATAGCATGTGAAAATGCACTGAGGAGGAGAGGATGCATGCTGAATTTTCAGGATTAATCTTTCATGGCTCTTAACTTTCCTCTTCTATTGTCTATCTCTTGAACTTCAGGGCTCCTCATTTGAGATATTCTTCAAAAGCATCTTCCAGATTCTGTCTTCAGTTTATCCATTCAATGTATTCCACCTTGTGTCTTCTGCTCTTTTCATAGTAGCTTGTTCTTAGTTTATGAGTGTAGAATCAATATTTAAGAATTTTTCATATTCCTTCAATTATCTTTTTTTCCTCTAATTTTTCCTGTTCCAGTTGTCATTCTTAGTTCTTCTCTGTTGTGCTATTGGTTTTTGTTAAATTAATTAATTCAACATCCTGTACATACTTATTGAGTACCTTCTATATGCCAGGCATGGTGAGGAAATCTAAGACCCCATCTCCATGAAACTTACATTGTAGTTGGGAAGATAAAATATAAACCCATATGGAGATAATATGATGTAGGGAAGTGATAAATGCTCTAACAGAAAATAAAGCAGAAAACAGACAGAGGACCTGAGGTACAGAAATCATGGAAGGCTTCTCTGAAGGGGTGTTGTATAAGCAGAGACCAGAATGAAATGAGAACAAACCTCTTGCAAAGTGAACAGGAGATGCAGAGTTCCTGACATGTGAACATGCTCGGCATGTATGAAGAATGGAAAGGAGACCAATGCAGCTGGATTGGAGTGGACTGAGAGGAAAAGTGGTAGGAGGTAAGATCAGAGAGGGGCATGGGCTAAATTATGCAGGGCCTTGTGGGCCATAGGTGGTGGGACTTGGGCTTTTACTCTGATGGGAGCCAGTGGGGGAGTTCTGAGTAGATAAGTTTCCTTACTTGAGTTAGAATTTAACAGGATCCCTCTGGCTGTTGTGAGGATGAGAGACTGTAAGGGGGCAAGGGAGGAAGCAGGAAAGCTACTGAGAAGGTTTCTGCAAGAGTCCAGATGAGCAATGGTGGGGATAGCAGTGGAGGTGGTAAGAATGATTAGATTACTGTTTTGGTTTGCTAAAGCTGACCAAATACAATATACCAGAAACGGACTGGCTTTTAACAATGGGGATTTATTAGCTTACAAATTTACAGTTCTAAGGTCATGAAAATGTCCCAATTAAGGCATCAACAAGATGATACCGTCTCTAAAGATGGGTTAACGGCAAGCTTGGGCTCCTCTGTCAGATAACAAGGCACATGGCGATGTCTGCTGGTTCTTCCCTTCTGGGTGTCTTTTCTTCAGCTTCTGACTTCTCCATCTGTGGCCTTTTCCCTAAACTTCTCTAGGTGTTTCTCTCTGTTTTCTGTGTGTTCTTTTATTCTCTTATAAAGGAGTCCAATAAGAGGATTAAGACCCACTGTGGGGCAGGCCTCAAAAGAAATAACCTAATCAAATGGTCCCACCTCCAATAGGAATGGATTATCTACACCCATAGGAATGGATTAAAAGAACATAATCCTTTCTGGGATACATACAGCCTCCACACTACCACAATTATGGATATAGTTTGAAGGTGGAGCCAATAGGATTTCCTCAGAGATTAGATGTGGGGGTGAGAAAAAGAGAGAGAGGAGCCAAGGGTGACTTCAGCGTTTTCAGTTTGAGAAGCTGGGCGAATGATGGGCCATTTACTGAGATGAGGGAAGACTAAGGGAGGAGCAGGATTCTTTTTGGGTGGGGGGAGGCAGTAAATCAAGAGTTCCACTTTGGACAAGTTAATATTGAGATGCCTATTAAACAACCAAGCTGAGATGTTGGGCAGGCAGCTGGATTTGTATCTGGAGTTCATGGGAGAGGTTCATGTTTGAGATCCATTTGGGAGCAACAGAAAACAAATACTGTTTAAGGGAAATAGAGGGAAAGAGAGGTCTGTAGTATCTCTCATTGGCAATGAAATGTTCCAGCCTGAAGTGACACGTACCACTTCCACTCACAACTCATGGTCCCACTCAGGAAGTGTGATCCTATTATATTCCATGTTCCTGGAAGGGAGAAAAGAAGTGACAATAATGGCAAACAGTATGTATGACCACCAGAGAGAGTCATCGAACTTGTTTTTATTTCTGCAAATGTATTTTGGGTGTGGTTACCTTATCTCTTTTTTTTCCCACATCAGCCTGATTCCATCTGCTTTCTCTCTTTTAGAGACTGCTTCGGAATATCTGGTCCACTGATGGCTCCATTTCTTGACAAGCACCACCAAGGAGTTTCTTTTCAATGTATTTTTGGGGTTGCTCTGAGGAATTTGGGGTAGGGAGGAAGATAAATGAGAGTGCTACTAGACCATTTTGTTACACTTTCCCAGAAGGCTTTAAAAAATAGCAAATCAAAACATGTCACTGCTGGGCTTCAGGCTTTCAGGACTTACTTCAGTTCCTTGAATTTGCCAAGCTGCTTCTCACCTTAGCGCCTTTTCATTTGCAGTTCCTGCTGCCTGAAATACTTTTCCCTTACACCCTTTCCCCTGGCTAACTCCTCCTGGATCTTCAGTTCTCAGCCTAAATACCCTTTCTAAGAGGGAATTTTCCCAGACTCCCTCCAGTATGGGTGGTACACCCCCTTTTTGCTGTGTACTTGACAACTCTGGTGTAGAGGCTAGATATATAGAACTTCATTTGTTAGGTATTGCCTGACAACAATCCAGAATGGCTGCTCAAGTCCATACTTGAAGATTCAACATCTCAACACTTGGCATGATTCAGTTTTCTAATTTTTGCCAATAAGATGGGTGTAAAGTAATCTTTCATTATTTATTTACTTTTTTTTATTTTTTTTCATTTTTATTGAGATTGTTCAGATACCATACAATTATCCAAAGATCCAAAGTGTACAATCACTTGCCCCTGGGTACCCTCATACAGCTGTGCATCCATCACACTTAATTTTTGTTCAATTTTTAGAAACTTTTCATTGCTCCAGACAAGAAAAAAAGTGAAAGATGAAAAGAGAAAAAAAGAAAAGGAAACTCTAAACCTCCCCTATCCCTAACCAACCCCCCTCAATTGTCAACTTCTAGTATTGATATAGTACGTTTGTTACTGTTTATGAAAAAATGTTGAAATACTACTAACTGTAGTATATAGTTTGTAATAGGTATATAGTTCTTCCCTATATGCCCCTCTCTTATTAACTTCTAATTGTATTGTCATACATTTGTTCTGGTTCGTGAAGTGATTTCTAGTATTTGTACAGTTGATCATGGACATTGCCCACCATAGGATTCAGTTTTATACATTTCCATCTTTTGACCTCCAACTTTCCTTCTGGTGACATATATGACTCTGAGCTTCCCCTTTCCACCTCATTCACACACCATTCGGCGCTGTTAGTTATTCTCACATCTTGCTACCAACACCCCTGTTCATTTCCAAACATTTAAGTTCATCCTAATTGAACATTCTGCTCATACTAAGCAAGAGCATCTACATTTCTTCCACAAGGCAGGAGGGAGAGTCAAAGAAGGTAGAGAGGCAAAAGAAAGAGGTAACAAAAAAATGACAGCTAGGAAGCAGCAAAAGGAAAAATAACCTTAAATCAAAGTAGAATAAAGAATCAGACAATACCACCAATGTCAAGTGTCTAACATGCCTCCCCTATCCCCCCCCTCTTATCTGCATTCACCTTGGTATATCACCTTTGTTACATTAAAGGAAGCATAATACAATGATTCTATTAGTTACAGTCTCTAGTTTATGCTGATTGCATCCCTCCCCCAATCCCTCCCCATTTTTAACACCTTGCAAGGTTGACATTTGCTTGTTCTCCCTCATAAAAGAACATATTTGTACATTTTTTTTTTTCATTTTTATTGAGATTGTTCAGATACCATACAATTATCCAAAGATCCAAAGTGTACAATCACTTGCCCCTGGGTACCCTCATACAGCTGTGCATCCATCACCACACTTAATTTTTGTTCAATTTTTAGAAACTTTTCATTACTCCAGACAGGAAATAAAGTGAAAGATGAAAAAAGAAAAAAAGAAAAGGAAACTCTAAACCTCCCCTATCCCTAACCAACCCCCCTCAATTGTTGACTCCTAGTATTGATATAGTACGTTTGTTACTGTTTATGAAAAAATGTTGAAATACTACTAACCATAGTATATAGTTTGTAATAGGTATATAGTTCTTCCCTATATGCCCCTCTATTATTAACTTCTAATTGTATTGTCATACATTTGTTCTGGTTCATGAAGTGATTTCTAGTATTTGTACAGTTGATCATGGACATTGCCCACCATAGGATTCAGTTTTATACATTTCCATCTTTTGACCTCCAGCTTTCCTTCTGGTGACATATATGACTCTGAGCTTCCCCTTTCCACCTCATTCACACACCATTCGGCGCTGTTGGTTATTCTCACATCTTGCTACCAACACCCCTGTTCATTTCCAAACATTTAAGTTCATTCTAATTGAACATTCTGTTCATACTAAGCAAGAGCATCTACATTTCTTCCACAAGGCAGGAGGGAGAGTCAAAGAAGGTAGAGAGGCAAAAGAAAGAGGAAACAAAAAAAAATGACAGCTAGGAAGCAGCAAAAGGAAAAATAACCTTAAATCAAAGTAGAATAAAGAATCAGACAATACCACCAATGTCAAGTGTCTAACATGCCTCCCCTATTCCCCCCTCTTATCTGCATTCACCTTGGTATATCACCTTTGTTACATTAAAGGAAGCATAATACAATGATTCTATTAGTTACAGTCTCTAGAGTTTATGCTGATTGCATCCCTCCCCCAATGCCTCCCCATTTTTAACACCTTGCAAGGTTGACATTTGCTTGTTCTCCCTCGTAAAAGAACATATTTGTACATTTTATCACAATTGTTGAATACTCTAGATTTCACCAAGTTACACAGTCCCAGTCTTTATCTTTCCTCCTTTCTTCTGGTGTCTCACATGCTCCCCATCTTTCTCTCCCAACCGTATTCATAGTTACCTTTGTTCAGTGTACTTACATTGTTGTGCTACCATCTCCCAAAATTGTGTTCCAAACCATGCACTCCTGTCTTCTATCACCCTGTAGTGCTCCCTTTAGTATTTCCTGTAGGGCAGGTGTCTTGTTCACAAAGTCTCTCATTGTCTGTTTGTCAGAAAATATTTTGAGCTCTCCCTCATATTTGAAGGACAGCTTTGCTGGATACAGGATTCTTGGTTGGTGGTTTTTTCTCTTTCAGTATCTTAAATACATCACACCACTTCCTTCTTGCCTCCATGGTTTCTGCTGAGAGATCCGCACATAGTCCTATGAAGCTTCCTTTGTATGTAATGGATTGCTTTTCTCTTGCTGCTTTCAGGATTCTCTCTTTGTCTTTGACATTTGATAATCTGATTATTAAGTGTCTTGGCGTAGGCCTATTCATATCTCTTCTGTTTGGAGTACGCTGCGCTTCTTGGATCTGTAATTTTATGTCTTTCATAAGAGATGGGAAATTTTCATTAATTATTTCCTCTATTATTGCTTCTGCCCCCTTTCCCTTCTCTTCTCCTTCTGGGACACCAATGATACGTACATTATTGTACTTTGTTTCATCCTTGAGTTCCCGGAGACGTTGCTCATATTTTTTCATTCTTTTCTCCATCTGCTCCTTTGCATGTAGGCTTTCAGGTGTTTTGTTCTCCAGTTCCTGGGTGTTTTCTTCTGCCTCTTGAGATCTGCTGTTGTATGTTTCCATTGTGTCTTTCATCTCTTGTGTTGTGCCTTTCATTTCCATAGATTCTACTAGTAGGTTTTTTGAACTTTTGATTTCTGCCGTATACATGTCCAGTGCTTCCTTTACAGCCTCTATCTCTTTTGCAATATCTTCTCTAAACTTTTGAATTGATTTAGCATTAGTTGTTTTAAATTCCTGTATCTCAGTTGAAGTGTACGTTTGTTCCTTTGACTGGGCCATAACTTTGTTTTTCTTAGTGTAGGTTGTAATTTTCTGTTGTCTAGGCATGGTTTCCTTGGTTATCCAAATCAGGTTTTCCCAGACCAGAACAGGCTCAGGTCCCAGAGCAAAGAAATATTCAGTATCTGGTTTCCCTGCGGGTGTGTCTTAGAAAATTGCTCCACCCTTTGATGCCTCGGGTCACTGTGCTTTTCTGCCCAGCAGGTGACGCCTGTTAGCCTATAATTCTTGACTGGTGTGAGGCGGTATGGCCGTGTTCCCCCAGGCTCTGGGGTCTGGTTCTGAATGGAAAGGGCCCCACCCCTTTCCTCCTAGAGAAGACAGAACCCCCAGGCGGAGGTCATTAGCATTTCAATGGTCTCGCCCTCTGCTTGTGCTGTCTCCGCCCTTCCCCGAGTCACAGCCCTGGAAGCTTAAAATGACTGGGGCTTTCTCCACTGAGCCGAAAAAGAAACAGATAGTCCCCTTCAGACCCAGTCAAGGCGACCCTCCGGCTCTCCCAGGTCAGTCGTCACCCAAAGCCTCTGTCTGTTTTTTAGGGCTGCGTACCTGTAGTGAGCAGTTCACACTCGCTACTTAAAACCCCAGTTGGAGCTCAGCTGAGCCGTATTCGCTTGCTAGGAGAGAGCGTCTCTCTGGCACCACGCGGCTCCGCAGCTTGGGCTATGGGGGAGGGGGTCTCCCTACCTGGTTCCGCAGGTTTTACTTACAGATTTTATGCTGTGTTCTTGGGCATTCCTCCCAATTCAGGTTGGTGTGTGATGAGTGGATGGTCTCGTTTGTCCCCCCGCAGTTATTCTGGATTATTTACTAGTTGTTTCTGGTTTTTTGTAGTTGTTCCAGGGGGACTACTTAGCTTCCACTCCTCTCTATGCCGCCATCTTGCCCGAGTCCTCCATATTTGTACATTTTATCACAATTGTTGAATACTCTAGATTTCACCAAGTTACACAGTCCCAGTCGTTATCTTTCCTCCTTTCTTGTGGTGTCTCACATGCTCCCCATCTTCCTCTCTCAACCATATTCATAGTTACCTTTGTTCAGTGTACTTACATTGTTGTGCTACCATCTCCCAAAATTGTGTTCCAAACCACACACTCCTGTCTTCTATCACCCTGTAGTGCTCCCTTTAGTATTTCCTGTAGGGCAGGTGTCTTGTTCACAAAGTCTCTCACTGTCTGTTTGTCAGAAAATATTTTGAGCTCTCCCTCATATTTGAAGGACAGCTTTGCTGGATACAGGATTCTTGGTTGGTGGTTTTTCTCTTTCAGTATCTTAAATATATCACACCACTTCCTTCTTGCCTCCATGGTTTCTGCTGAGAGATCCGCACATAGTCTTATGAAGCTTCCTTTGTATGTAATGGATTGCTTTTCTCTTGCTGCTTTCAGGATTCTCTCTTTGTCTTTGACATTTGATAATCTGATTATTAAGTGTCTTGGCATAGGCCTATTCATATCTCTTCTGTTTGGAGTACGCTGCGCTTCTTGGATCTGTAATTTTATGGCTTTCATAAGAGATGGGAAATTTTCATTCATTATTCCCTCTATTATTGCTTCTGCCCCCTTTCCCTTCTCTTCTCCTTCTGGGACACCAATGATACGTACATTATTGTACTTTGTTTCATCCTTGAGTTCCCGAAGATGTTGCTCATATTTTTTCATTCTTTTCTCCATCTGCTCCTTTGCGTGTAGGCTTTCAGGTGTTTTGTTCTCCAGTTCCTGAGTGTTTTCTTCTGCCTCTTGAGATCTGCTGTTGTATGTTTCCATTGTGTCTTTCATCTCTTGTGTTGTGCCTTTCATTTCCATAGATTCTACTAGTTGTTTTTTTGAACTTTTGATTTCTGCCGTATACATGTCCAGTGCTTCCTTTACAGCCTCTATCTCTTTTGCAATATCTTCTCTAAACTTTTTGAATTGATTTAGCATTAGTTGTTTAAATTCCTGTATCTCAGTTGAAGTGTACGTTTGTTCCTTTGACTGGGCCATAACTTTGTTTTTCTTAGTGTAGGTTGTAATTTTCTGTTGTCTAGGCATGGTTTCCTTGGTTATCCAAATCGGGTTTTCTCAGACCAGAACAGGCTCAGGTCCCAGAGGGAAGAAATATTCAGTATCTGGTTTCCCTGAGGGTGTGTCTTAGAAAATTGCTCCACCCTTTGATGCCTCGGGTCACTGTGCTTTTCTGCCCAGCAGGTGATGCCTGTTAGCCTATAATTCTTGACTGGTGTGAGGAGGTATGGCCGTGCTCCCCCAGGCTCTGGGGTCTGGTTCTGAATGGAAAGGGCCCCACCCCTTTCCTCCTAGAGAAGACAGAGCCCCCAGGTGGAGGTCATTAGCATTTCAATGGTCTCACTCTCTGCTTGTGCTGTTTCCACCCTTCCCAGAGTCACAACCCTGGAAACTGAAAATGACTGGGGCTTTCTCCACTGAGCCAAAAAAGAAACAGATAGTCCCCTTCAGACCCAGTCCAAGGCAACCCTCCGGCTCTCCCAGGTCAGTCGTCACCCAAAGCCTCTGTCTGTTTTTTGGGGCTGCGTACCTGTAGTGAGCAGTTCACACTCGCTACTTAAAACCCCAGTTGGAGCTCAGCTGAGCTGTATTCACTTGCTGGGAGAGAGCTTCTCTGTGGCACCACGCGGCTCTGCAGCTCGGGCTATGGGGGAGGGGGTCTCCCGACCTGGTTCCGCAGGTTTTACTTACAGATTTTATGCTGTGTTCTCGGGCATTCCTCCCAATTCAGGTTGGTGTATGATGAATGGATGGTCTCGTTTGTCCCCCGCAGTTATTCTGGATTATTTACTAGTTGTTTCTGGTTTTTTGTAGTTGTTCCAGGGGGACTACTTAGCTTCCACTCCTCTCTATGCCGCCATCTTGCCCGAGTCACATTATTTATTTTTAAATTTTCACAATTTTCCCTTCTCTAATCATTAATGAAGTTGAGCATCTCTTCATATGCTTGATAACTTCATGGGTTTCCTCTTGTGTGACTTGTCTCTATCCTTTGGCCATCTTTCTTTGGGCTTCCTGTCTTTTTCTCCTTGATTTTCCACAGTCCCTCTCGTATTCTGGATGTTTAACCTCTTCCCATTTCAGATATAGCAAATATCATTTCCCAGCCTGTCTGTTAACTTTGTGTATGGGGTCATTCATTAAACAGAAACCTTAAATTTTGATGGGTTTATCATCATCTACAATCTTCCTTGTCTTTTGTGCTTTTGGCATTTTGTTTAAGAAGTCCTTCCCCATCCCTAGTATATTTTCTATTAATTAATTTTTTTCCTTTTACATTAAGGTCTTTCAGCCATCTGGGTTAAAGAAGTTTTAACATTTTCTCCACAGAGGTCTTACTTATCCCATTTACATTAGTCTTCTATTGCTGTGTAACAATATTACTACAAAATTAATAACTTGAAACAACATACATTTATTATCTCATTGTTTATGTCGATCAGGAGTCCAGACTCAGTCAGGTCCTCTGCTTAGGGTCTCACAAAACTTCAGTCAAGATGTTGACTTGAGCTGCAGTCTCATCTTAGGCTTGACCAGGGAAGGATGTGCTTCCAAGCTCATCAGGTTGTTGGCAGAATTCAGTTCCTTGCAGTTGTAGGCTAGGGGCATCAGCTTCTTACTGGCTGTTGGCTAGAGGCCACCCTCAGCTCCTAGTGGCTGCTCATTGTCCTTTGCCGTATAGGGTTCCCCAAAGTGGCCACTTACTTCATCAAAGCCGGCAAGGGAGAGGTTCCTCACAAATGGACAGTACAACCTTATGTAACATAATCACGTACAAGTAATCACATACATCTCAGCACATCTCACCCCCTTCGCCACATTCTACTGGTTAGAAGCAAGTCAAAGGTAACACCCATGAGATGCAAGGGCATGAATTACTGGATGCGGGAATCATGGGTAGGGGAACTGTAAGAATCTGTCTGCCACATTCTGCCTTCTGACCCCTCAATGATTCACTTCCTTCTTACCTGCAAAATACAGTCACCCCACCCAAGGTCCCCAAGAGTCCCCTCCCATTATAGCATCTGCTGAAAGTTCAGAATCTCGTCAACAGAATTGGGTTCCGGGGTGGATGAGGATCATTGGGTGTAGTTCCTCTTGATCTGTCAATCTATAAAACTAAAGAGACAAGTTATCTGTGCCCCCTCCCCATGTACAATGGATAACAACTATAGACATTCCTGTTCAAAAAGGGTGAAAATGGAATGTACAAAGGAGTCACCACAGTTCTGAAATCCAGCCAGACAAATATTAGGAGTTCCTTAATTAGGTTTCAGGGTCTCTGTTCAGCCCTCCTTTCTTTTTTCACAAAAGGGGTTTGCAGTTGTGCAATTTTATCAGCCTACATCCTGGCATTAGAGTCTTGGGGGTCTGACAGCCTCCTTTCATTTTATACTTTTTCTGTCCCTTTTGGTCCAAACTGACAGTATTTTTGCTGAACTAATACTTTGTGAGTCTCCCATGGATTTCAGTGGGGTTCACTCCATTGGAGAAAAGCCATATCCACGTATCTTTTCCAGATAAATCCTTTCCTACCTTGGGTTCCTCTTTTTTTAAAAAATTCAATTTTATTGAGATATAGTCACATACCATACAATCATCCATAGTGTACAATCAATTGTTCACAGTACCATCATGTAGCTGTGCATTCATCACCACAATCAATTTTTGAACATTTTCATTACTCAAAAAAAAAAAGAAGAAGAAAAATAAAATAAAAAAGAACACCTAAAACATCCCAGCCCCCCCATCCCACCCTATTTTTCATTTAATTTTTGTCTCCATTTTTCTACTCATCGTCCATACACTGGATAAAGGGAGTGTGAGCCATGGGTTTTCACAATCACACGGCCACATCATGTAAGCTGCATAGTTATACAGTCGCCTTCAAGAATAAGGCAACTGGGCTGCAGTTCGACAGCTTCAGGTATTTTGTTCTAGCTATTCCAATACACTAAAAACTAAGAAGGAATGTCTATATAATGCATAAGAATACCCTCCAGAATGACCTCTCAATTCCATTTGAAATCTCTCAGCCAGTGAATCTTTATTTTGTTTCATTTCGCTTCCCCCTTTTGGTCAAGAAGACTTTCTCAATCCCACAATGCCGGGTCCAGGCTCATCCCTGGGAGTCATGTCCAGCATTGTCAAGGAGATTTACACTCCTGGGAGTCATGTTTGGGTTCCTCTTGAGTTGACTAAGTAACAACTCACTTAAACTTTCTAGATGGCCTATGGTTTGATTGGGAGTTTCTGTGAGCACACATTTATCTCTCTTCAAAGAGCTCTTTCTGTGACTGAATACTACTCTGATCCTTCAATCTTTCTGAAGTTTTAAGTAAAGGTTGTACAGTCACACCCCGGCATGATTTTTTAAAAAACTTTTAATTGTAGAAACATGTATACAACTTGACATTTCCTATTTAAACCACTTTCAAGTGTACAATTCAGAGGCATTAATTACATTTACAATGTTGTGCTACCATTGCCACCACCCGTTACAAAAACTTTTCCATCACCCCAAACAGAAGCTCTGTACCAATTAGCCATTAACTCCCCATTCTCCACCTGCATCTCAGCCCCTGTTAACCTTTATTCTAATTCCTGACTATGAATTTACATATTCTCATTATTTCATCTAAGTGAGATCTTCCATATTTGTCCTTTTGTATCCAGCTTATTTTACTCAACGTGCTGTCTTCAGGGCTCATCTATGTTGTAGCATGTACTAGCACTTCATTACTTTCTATGGCTGAATATATTCCATTGTAAGTATACACCACATTTTGTTTATCTATTCATCTGTTGATGGACAATTGGGTTGCTTCCACCTTTTGGCAATTGTGAATGATGCTACTATGAACATCGGTGCTATGCAAATATCTGTTCGAGTCCCTGCTTTCAATTCTGGGTTTGTACCTAGTAGCCGGACTGCTGGATCATATGGTAATTCTATACTTAACTTTCTGAGAAACCGCCAAACTTTTCCACAGCAGCTGCACCATTTTACATTCCCACCAACAATGTACAAGGGTTCCTATTTCTCCACAGCTTCGCCAACATTGGTTATTTCCCGATTTTTAAACTAACAGCCATTCTAGTGGGTGTGACATAGTATCTCGTTGTGTTTACTTGCCTTTGCCCAGTTTTGAGTTGTAAGGGTTACTATACTATTTTTAATTCCAAATGAAATATCATTATTGTTTTTAAATCCGATTATAATAGCAACGCGCATTCGTAACTTTTTTTTTCAGACAACAGAGAAAAGCATAAAGGAGAAAGTGACAAACTAACCATTAGTTATCTCCCTACCTAGAAAGAACCACTGTTAACATTTCCTTCCCAACATTTTTATTCTGGATGGATAAACATAATATACATTTTGCCAAAATCTTGTTATCATTGATACATCATTTTAAGTGGCTTGAAATCTTGTCTGGAATAATTTAGGAATAAAAGATCTTTCTATCCATGGAGAAACAAGTAAATACAGACAAGGAGTAGACAGAAAGTATTTATTGAGCTCCTACTGAATGCCATTCTTATTAAATCTCCCAAACCATCTGAGGGGCAGTTACCACGAAACCCCTTTTCGCAGATGTGGGGCTGAGCCGTAGCTGTCTCATCATCTGGATTCAATCCCTTTGCCCTCTAAAAAGCCTGGCCCACAGTAAGCGATCCATAATCTTCGATCCAAAAGTGAAGTAACGTTACGTCTCCTCCTTAAGGAGGGAAAGGTGGGCACCAGACCCGATTTCACCCTCACTGAGTCCATTTTTCCTGTCTTCTAAGGCGACAGCAAGGTCTGTTGCCCTGGCAACTGCCCTCCGGCTGCCATAGCAACCGCCATCTCAGGCTCCAGCTCTCCACCTTGCCCCTTGGACATCTCCATGGCGACCGGCGGGATGGAGGGTCTGCCAGAGACCTGAGGCTGCGCCTGCGTAGAGTGGCGGGGGGGGGGGGGGGTAGGGAGGAGGGGGGAGGGCAGGAGAAGGCACGGTTCCCGGGCGTGCGCAGCCGCAGAGGACCGCAGCCTTGCCCGCTAGCCCGGGCGCTGCACACTTGCCAGCCAGTCCGCCCGACCGGAGCCCGGCTCGCTGGGGCAGCATGGCGAGGTCGCCGCTGCTCGGCGGGCCGCGGGCCGGGGGCTTCAGCCTGTTGGTGCTGCTGCTGTTGGGCCTACTTCGGCCGCCCCCCGCGCTCTGCGCTCGGCAGGTCAAGGTGCGACCCTAGTTGGGCGCGGGGTGGGGGGTTGGGGCGGAGGATGCTGGGGGCTGGGGTCGGTGCCTCGCTGCCTCGCCCTTGCTGGACAAGCTCCTGGCCAGTGCGGAGAGATCGGCGAAGGTGGCCTGAGGTCCCCACGCCAGTCCACCCCCAGACCAGGCCGGCGCACCCGAGACCAGGCTCAGTCTCTGGATCCGCAGGGTGGTGGCGTCCCCAGCTCGGCCTTGCCCACTTGACCCTAAGCTGGGCCTGCCGCCCGAGGCGCTGTCCATCGGACTGGGGCGCGTTAATGGAGGGTGTGTGCAAATCGGTATGTGTGCGCATGATGCAATGACAGGGGGGTGGGGGTATCGTGTCCTTGTAAGGGTGTGTCCTTTCGTGTGACCGCTTCCGAGCGTCCATACGAAGGTGCCGTCGTGTGCCCGGGTGTGCAGTGTGTGCGATAATGGGGTTGGATCTTGTTTTCCTGCGTGACTTTGTGTGCTTGTGAAGCCTGATCTGCGATGGTGTGGCATATGGGCGTGTCTTTCTGTGTGTCTCTGTGTGTGTCTGTGTGATTTCGGTTTTGTGTGGGAAGGGGTGGTCTTTGCATCCCAGTCTACACATTTTATTTTGGTTCGGTTGGACTGCGTGGCGGGGATTTTGTATGCGCATTCGTGACGCTGTCTCCCGCTGTTTCTTCATGGAGCTCTGTCGCGGTGGGGAAAGGGGCCATGATGTCTCCGTGCGGCATTTGTGTCTTGGAGGGGGTGGCGCGTGTCCTTGGAGCTGGGTGGCCTGGCGTTGGTAACTGCATAGGCAGCCGCGTGTGTGAATGTGCGCCATTCCTTGGATGTAGCATGTGTTGGGGTTGCATCCCCAGGTGAGTGTTTGTGAGGCTGTGATTGCTGGTGAGGGTGTGATTCCCCCCAATGAGAGTGGGGGGCTGAGGAGTGGTGGGCACCAGGCAAGAGCACCTGCAGCAGCTTCCTCCTGTTGCTTTTCAGGACTGTCTGCGTCAAGGATGGAAGAGTTAAAAATGATTTTATATATATATATATATAATATATATATAATCTATGTATGATGTGAGGAAAATTGATCAAATAAACCTCCACATCCACCACCTAGCCTAAGAAATAGAGCATGACCAATATATTAGAAGCGTCTGTGGGCAACCCTCCTTCCTCATCATCATTATCCTGTATTTTCTGTTCCTTGATCTCAAATTTTTATTTGTAGTTTATCACTTACCTATGTCTTGCTAGAGAATATATTGTTTCATTTTTCTTGCTTTTCAACATCACACAAATGGGCTGGAACCCAGAGTCTGGCTTCTGGTAGTCACTAGGGGTCACTAGGAATGTCATTGGGGTGCCTGGTTGTCTCAGGGAGTCTGCGGTGGAATTCTGCAACTTGCTTTTTTTGCTCTACATTGTTCATGAGATTTATCCATATTGAGGTACGTGGCTGTAATTCATTTATTTGTATTGCTACATATTTCATTCTGTGAGTATACCATGAGTAGTATACCATGAGTTGTATACACATTCTCCTGTCAGTGGACTTTTGGGTTGTTTCCAGGCTTTTCTTTCTTTGTCCCTCCCCCCACTTTTAATGCTATTTTGAACAGTGCTGTAGTAATCTTTCATGAACTCGTATCCAATTGTATAAGTGCAAGAGTTGCTCCGGAGTGTCACACCCCAGGATTGAGCCATAGGATATGTACATCTTTCTACACATTGCCAAATTGCTCTTCAAAGTTATTTTGCCATTTTAATTCCCACCAGCAATGTATGAGAGTTTCCATTTTTTCCTTATCCATGGCAACACTTGATAGGGCTTTAATTTGCATTTCCCTGATTACTAAGGAGGTTGACTATTTTTCATACATTTATTAAGCATTTCTTAATTTTGTGAAATATGTTTCATGTATTCTCATTTTTCGTATTGGTTTCTTTTTCTCTTATTGGCTTTCAGGAATTTTTTGTACAGTTTGAGTACTAATCCTTTATTGATTATTTATATAGCAGGCATCCCCTCCCTCTCCATGGTTTTACTTTTTGTTCTTTTTATGGTGTCTTGAGATAAAAAGACATTCTTAATATTGAATGCAGTCAAATTTATTTGTCTTTGCCTTTCCATTTTTCATGACTTTGGATGACTTGTTATTCCTACATCATTTATTGAAGAAGTCAATCCCATCCCCACTGCTCTGCAATGTCACGACCATCATGTAGCAAATGTCAAAATGTATGAGTCTATCTCTGAACTCTGTTCCATTCTATTACTTCCTTCAGCAGAGCTGAATCTGCTGTTTAACCTGTCCTTTGATTTTTTAATTTCATTTAAAATATATTTCTAGATGTTCTAGATGCTTCTTTTTCAGATCTTCGTGGTCATTTTTGTGGTCTTTTGTTGCTTACTCATACTTTTAATGCCCTCTTTTATTTCTTTAAACGTACTGAAATTTTACCACAGTTGCCTGAACTGAAAATTCATCGTTGGGTAATTTATCCTGTGGCTTAATTTGCACAGGTGCCAAATGACATAGGAACTAGATTATTCACCCCAGGATTGTTGATAAGTTTAACAGAAGATTGAAAACACCCCAAATGTCTATAACTGGAGTCTGGTTAAATAAACTATTGTACATCCACACAAAGGGATTCAATAAAGGAAGGAGAGGAAAAGAAAAAGGGAGAAAGAGAGAGAGAGAGAGAGAAAGAGAGAGAGTGAGTGCAATGCTGTCAATGTGCTAATATAGATAGAAAACTCCAAAAAGCAAGGTGCAGAACAGTCTGCCACCTTTTGGGTAAAAGAAGTGAACAATAGGAACTTATATTTGCATTTGCTTATATATTCATAAAGAAACCACAGATGGAGCGATGATGGTAGATATGACAGCTATAGAATTTTCTATATTAATGTTGTATTCCCTTATTTTTTGTAGTGATTTTTCAGTTGATTATTTAAGCGTTCCCTATATATAATCATATTATATACACATCCTGATAATTTTACCCCTTTATTTCAAAATTTTGTTCCTCTAACTTCTCTTTCCTTATCTGATTGCTTTAGCAGGTATCTTCAGAACACTATTAAATAACAGAGGTGATAGGGGACATTTTTGTCTTGTTCCTGACTTTAGGGGAAATGCTTATGCATTTAGTGTTTTTCCCTTAAGAATTAGGGCTGACTTTTGGATTGAGGCAGATATTTAACAATGCCTTTGAAAAAGTATTTAAAAATAACATATCCAGTTTTTTTTAGCAGTTCTGTAGTAGGAGGGTTTTTCCCAGTTTGTAGTCCCTCTTATTACCAGAAGTGAAAGCTACATACTTGCAAGACTTAAGTGTGAGTTGCTGTGTGTGTGTTTTGTGTGTTTGTATGTGACTAGCACAATCAGGTATCTGAGGGTCTGGGAGTCAACAGGGGCACTAGGAGGTCTCAGGGAGTCACCAGGAGGTCACTGGGGGATATCTGGGGGTCTCAAGGGGCCTGTTGGGGCCCTTGTGTGTCTGAGGTTCTCCTGGGGTATCTGGGTCTGGTCCTGGGACTCACTGGGAGGTCACTGGAGGCGTATGAGGGATTTAGGGGGAGGGTCTTAGGATTCTGCAGAGGTATTTGGAGTTTCTGGGGGCATACTAGAAGGTGATAGAGAGGTTTGGGGGAGTCTCAGGGATCTAAAGGAGTCTTTAGAATGACTGAAGGTCTCCAGGAACCCTAGAGCAAGTTCTGGGAATCACTAGGAAGTCCCTGGGGGATCTAGAGATCTTTAGTGGTCTTAAATGTGTCTGGAGATATTTGTGGGGGTCCCGTGACCTTCAGGGTGTCTAAGTATCTTCTGGGCCTTTTGGTTGCATCTGGGAATATGTGAAGTCCACGTAGCCTCCCGGGCTGGGAGTCCCTGGCCCCGCGGACGCTGACGCTCATCTTTTCCCCCACCTCATGTTCCCGCAGGAGCCCCGTGGTCTGGGCGCACCCTCGCAGCCCATGACCGAAGCTGGCGCTCCCCGCCGGTTTCGGCGGGCGGTGCCCCGGGGAGAGGCTGCGGGCGCGGTGCAGGAGCTGGCGCGGGCGCTGGCGCACCTGCTGGAGGCTGAACGGCAGGAGCGGGCGCGGGCCGAGGCCCAGGAGGCCGAGGATCAGCAGGCACGCGTCCTGGCGCAGCTGCTGGGCCTCTGGGGCGCTCCCCGCGCCTCCGACCCGGGCCTGGCCCTGGACGACGACCCGGACGCGCCCGCCGCGCAGCTCGCCCGCGCCCTGCTCCGCGCCCGCCTTGACCCTGCAGCCCTCGCAGCCCAGCTTGCCCCCGCCCCCGCCGCTGCTCTCAGACCCCGGCCCCCAGCCTACGAGGACGGCCCCGCCGGTCCCGACGCCGAGGACACCGGCGACGAGACGCCCGATGTGGACCCCGAGCTGCTGAGGTACTCAGCAAGGGATGGGAAGGGGGCAGGCGCCCGCATCCCGGGAAGATGAGGACTGGGGGCTGCGAGGGACTGCGGGGTCCTTCTGCTCCGGGTGGAGGAGCGGGCAGCTAGTCCTGGGGAGGGGCGGGGGTCCAGGACCTGGGAGGCAGTGGGCTCCCGGATTCAGGGCGTGGGGTCAAAGATGCCTGGTTGGAAGGACAGGGATGACATGGGAGAGGGGGCCTCCGATGCCGGGCTTCTAGGGTGGGGAAGTCCGTGGAAGGCGCCAGAGTTTTGGGGATCGGAGGTGGAGGTGGGGGCGTCTGTCTCCTGCAAGCAGTGGGTCGGGGACGGCCGGGTCCCCAGGCGGTAAGTGGGATTTGGAGCCGTGCAGTCTGGGTCCCGGTGGTGACACGTAGACACATCAGGGCTCACCGCTCTGCTTCCCCGGCAGGTATTTGCTGGGGCGGCTTCTCGCCGGGAATGCGGACCCCGAGGCTGCGGCAGTCCCGCGCCGCCTTCGCCGCGCGGCAGAGCAAGATCTGGGCCCTGCGGTGCCCTCTGAGGGCGTACTGGGGGCGCTGTTGCGCGTGAAACGCCTGGAGACCCCCGCGCCCCAGGCGCCGGCGCGTCGCCTCCTGCCACCCTGAGCACCGCGGGAGTCCCGCAGGCCCTCCGACCCAGGACTGCCCACGCCTCCACCTCCCAGACTGCTCTCCCTCAACGCGTGGAGAACGGCTTACAGCCCCGGTTGCCCTCTAACTCCAAGATCCCCACCCCTTGGCTCCACAATAAATATGATCTGAAGCAGCTATACGCTTGTCTGAGTGGTAGTGTGTGTGGGGGGAGGGGGGCGGCTGGAGGGCTGGGTGGTGGTGGCTGCCCTTAGATCAGGGCTGAGGGGCCCCTCCCGCTTTCCCCCAGGCTATGCCTCTCCTCACTGGGGGAGGCATCCAAATACACAAAGGCAGATCCTCCAGGATCCTGTGTCCCCCCTTTCAGGCTGTTCCGGTTTGCTAATGCTGCCATTATGCAAAATAGGTGAAATGGACTGGCTTTTATAAAGGGGATCGAAGGCCATAGAAGTGTCCAGACTAAGGCATCAACAAGATAATACCTTCACTGAAGAAAGGCCAAGGCTGATGGCATCCAGAACACCTGTCAGCTGGGAAGGCACGTGACTGGCGTCTGCTGGTTCTTTGCTCCCGGGTTGCGTTTCAAAATGACTTTCTCCAAAATGTCTTTGGGCTTCTCTCTCTCAGCTCTTGTGCATCCTTGCTTCTTTCTCCCAGGGCATTTCTCTCTAAGCGTCTGGGGGTCCTCTCTTAGCTTCTCCGGGGCAAACTGGGGGCTTCATCTCTTAGCTTAGCATCTCCAAATATCCTTCTATCTGCATCTCCAAGCATCTCTAAGTATCAACAGCAGTGTTGGCTTTTGAGCTCTCTTAAATATTAGTCCAGTGAACTTATGAAGACTAAAGTCTGGAATTAAAGAACATGGCTTTTCTGGGGGACATAATATATCCAAACTGGCACACAGGCCTCATTGGGGACTGGGGAGCTCAAAGGCCTTTAAGAACACTTTCAGGGCCTGCACCAGCATCTTGCCGCAATCCATCCTCCTGAGGCCCGAGGGGTTTGTCAAGGGGGGGAGCTGTTTGTGAGAAGTGTGAGTGGCGCTCGGACTGTGCTGGCCCGGATGTTCACATGCATACCTAGGCATCTTCGTGATGTGGGCAGGGGCATGGTGAGGTGAGAGAGAAAGGGCTTGGGGTCAGCCCTCCCCACCCCTGAGGAATCTGAGACTTTCCAACCTGGACTTCCGGGTCATTAAGGAAGTGTATTTGTCCAGGTAGGGGGGTAGGGAGGATGTATTGTGTCTGTGTTTGTTAGCTTGATTTGTCATTTTAAAATATCTAATCATATAATGTAGCCAATCTCTACCTCTGGCCTCTTGTCCCAGACCTTGAAGACACTGTGGGTTGGAGTGGTGGTGGCTGGTTTGTGACTGTGACCTTTGCGCTGGCTCTTCCTTCTCTCCCCAGCTACCTGCCAGTTTTTGTTCAAATGTCACCCACTCAAGACTTTCCTTGACTTCCCTGGCTAAGGAGCATCCCTGCTACTCTATTCCCTCCCCTGCCTTTAATACATACCCTTTATCACTAACTTTGTGCTACATATCTGTTTAATTTTCCTTCACCTGCACCCTCCCCCCGCCCCAGGAATGTCTTATCTACATGTCTTGTTCACCTCTACATCCCTCGCATCTGAAGCAAGGCCTGGCATACAGGGGGCTCCCCCAAATTTCTTGAATGACAGAGTTCTCATAATTCAAATTATGTTCTACAGTCCCACCCCACCCAGAAGACACTTGGCACAGAGGTTGTTTTGAAAACTAGGAACATCATTTATTTACTTTTGCACAAAATTTCTCAACCTGACTCACCACCACCAACACTAAATGTAACGTAAACCAAATGGAAACCTCCCTGAGAGAGGGGTCTATCTATCCCCAGGACACCAAAGGTATTCCAGCAGCTAGTTGCTCTGGGGTAGGGGGAGGGTCTCGTGTGAAAGGAACCATCATCTTGGGAGTGGGTGAGGGGCTGCTTTTCTTGATGAAGACCTTCAGGCCACAGAGCAGCCACAGCGGCAAGTGATCTTCTGGGGCTGGGCCCTCTCCCCCTGGGCCCCTGCCATGGCCTCCTGGACCCTCTGGATCTCATGGACAAGCAGGGAAAAGGCCTCCTCTACACCTTGGCGGGTCTTGGCTGAGGTCTCCACGAAGGGGGTCCCCCAGCTCTGGGCAAGGGCTGCAGCGGCAGCATGAGCATCTCCAGCAGAGGTCACAAGGTCGCACTTGTTGCCCACCAAGACGAGGGGCTGGGTGTAGTGAGGGCCCCAGGTGGCCCGCATCTGCTGCAGCTGGGTTAGAGAGGCGGGGTCGTCGAGGGCAAAGACCCCCAGCACACCGTCACCGATGGCCACACACTGGTCACGCAGAGCCCTGTGGGTTGCCTGCCCTGCTGTATCCAGCACATTCAGGATGCAGCCCCCACGGCCCAGGGCCACCTCCTTCCAGTAGGAATCCTGGATCGTGGGGTCATGATCCTCCACAAAGCACTGGTAGTTCAGCTGGATGATCAGTGCGCTCTTGCCCACGCCGCTGGCACCCACCACCACCGCCTTGTACTCGGGTAGCTGCTGGCTGACACCCTGGCAGCGTGCCAGAGACCTGTGCCTCTCCTCCTGGGAGCTAAGGTTCCATGTGCCCAGGCCCAGGTTGAAGATGCTAGACTTCGTGGGCAGTGCCATGCTGCCAGTGGGCAACTCCAGGAGAAGTGGACGGCAGGCCCTGCAAGTAGGAAAAGCAGAAAGAAAACTGGGATAGGTTAGGTGAGATCATATGGGGAGAGGGGACAGCTGGGTGTCACTGAATAAACATTTATTGAGTGCCTCACATGTGCTAATCACCTGATATGCTATATAAATTATGTCTGTTCTTTATGGTCTCTCTTTCTCTCCCTTCTACAACATAAAACTCTGTGAGGGCAGGGATGTTTTGTTTTGTTTTACCAGCTTTACTGCGATATGATTTACATCCCATCAAGTTCACCCATTTAAAGTGAGCAATTCAATGGTTTTTAGGATATTCACAGAGTTGCTCAACCATCACCATGACCTAATTTTAGAAGATTTTCATCACCCTGAAAAGAACCCCAGTGCCCACTTGCAGTCACCACCTCCCTTTCTGGAGGGCAGGAATTTTGTCTGCTTTGTTTCCCTGTCATACAGTATGCGCACATTTAGAAGCCTACCCTCAGGGAGTTTATGTTCAAAGGGGTGGAGATGGATGATTAACCAAAAAAATAAGTAAATTAGGGAGCATGTTAGCCATTATCATTATAATTTAATCCTTAGTTATTCATTATTCAGCATTCATTTATTGATTACCTACCATGTGGCCAGAATACAGAGATGAAAAAAGAAATAGACCAGAAATTCTGGCCTTCATGTGAAGGTTACATTCTAGAGGGGGAGACAGACAATAAACGAGATAAATCAGTAAAATATATTTTTGGAATAGGTGATGAGCACGCAGAAGGTGCTGGATAAATGTGAGGCATTATTATAACTTAATCCTCATTCATTAATTCAAGAATCTTACTGTGTGCCAGGAATTGGGCGGGTGTTGGGGATATGGCAGCAAACAAAATAAGACTAAAATCACTGCCCTGGTGAGGCTTATATCCTGGTGGTGAGAAATGACAATAAACAAGGTGATTAAGTAGAGTATCCTGCACTTGCAAGCACTCAATTTAGTAAATCACTACAAAGTCATTCAGTAAATATTTATGGGCGTTAGTTCCTGGTGCTGGCATCACAACTCTGGAAACCACAAGCAGTGGCAGTTTGGGGGAAGATTGGTGGGCTTGAGGTACTGGGGCGGGGGGGGGGGCGGTATATTGAGTTTGGGAGCTGGAGCTGAAGGGGTGGGGGGCAAGGGCTCAGATGGGGATCCAGCTTTGGCATCCTCAGTCCAGAGGGATGACTGAAGATGGACATTGGATGTGCTCGCTCAGGATGGGGAGTGGGGGATAAGGGGAGAAGTAAGCAAGGGACAGAGCTCTGGGGGTCCCCAACAGTCCGAGGAGAGAAAGAGGGAGAAGACACAGCTGTGAGGACAAACTGGGGAGGGGAAGACAATGGGAGCAGCAAGGCGGGAGCCACTGCAGCAGTCCAGACCACCCACAATGGTGGTGGCCATGTGATGGCCGTGGGCCTCGTGAGGAGAGGTAGGATTCCGGATAGAATCTGAAGGTGGACTGACAGGATTTCCTGAAACATTACTTTAGAGTTTAAAAGGTAGGAGTGTAGGGGGGTGGGAGATGAGGGTGGGGCTGTCCTAAGTTTTGAGCCTGAGCCCCTGCGAAGCTGAAGATGCCATCATCTGAGGTGGAAGAGACATGAGAAGGGCTCCATCCCCTTGACCAAGGTGGGCACGATGATAATAAGGGCAGCAGATATTTACTGAGTGCTTAGTAGGCACCAGGTGATTTGCCTGGCATTCCCACCCTTCACGACACCCGCTCGGCTTTACCAGGCGAGGTTCAGTGAGGTGACCATGCCCCTCGGGGATACAGCAAAAGAGGGGTCTCAGCCTTCTCAATCCATTGCAGGGTGGAAACCCTGGCCCAGGTCTCCCCTTTACAAGCCATGGGAGCGAGGGGCTGGGAGGTTGGCTGAGGACCTCGCGGAGAAGGGGAGGGGTAGGGGAAGGACTCCTCCAAGCCCAAGACATGGGGACCTTCCCGACCTCGCTCACGCCCCTAAAACCCGGCTCCGAAAAGACCTCCCAGGTCGGGTACAGGGTCGGGGTCCGGGCCGGAAACTAGAGGCCCGGCCGGCTCGGCTCACCTCTATGCTGGGAAAGGTGGTCCCGTTTCTCCCCGGCCGGCGCTCTCACAGAAAGCCTAGGTACTTGCACCCAGCCCGCACAGCAAGTGTTGGGGAAGGGGGTTGTAGGCATGCGCGGCGCTGCTTCGGGTACCTCCCGCCGGCACCCTGGCGCTGCCCTGGGGGTGAGCACAAGGTCATGCCCCGGGCATGCCCTGCAGCCCCACCAGCACATGTGCGCAAAGGAGGGCCCCTTGGGGGTGCGCAGGGCTCCCCGCCTGCTGCCCCGCGTCCTGGTAGCATTGTGTGTGTGTGTGGGTGTGGATTTTGACCTGAATGGCCATACTTTGGGAACCGTTTTGCGAGTGCCTCTTGGAGGCCATGGAGATTGTCCCGGCCTGATCCAGGCTTTTGGGAGCTGCCGAGAGGGCAGGGTCCACGCCTGGAGGGAAAGACCTCCAGGGGAGGAGCTATTGTGTCAGGACAGAAGAACCTGATTTTATTGGAGGCGGATCTGCATGTAACTCGAGTTTTCCCAGGCTCCCTTGCCGCTAGGGCAGCCATGTGACACAGTTCTGACCAATGGTGAGCGGGAGTCATTGGACGGGGCATCTCAAAAACTTAAAAGGGGGATGCTAGCTGGCCCCGCCTCCTTTGCCTTAACCCATTTCCTTTCTTCTTGACTGAATGGCTGGGGATCTCGTGGTCATCTTGGGATCATAAGGTGGTCATGAACTAAAGACCAAGAAGCCTCAGTCCTGACTCCCCTGAACTGCCAAAATGATTCTCATTATGTGGGAAAAATGAAACTCCAAAATTGCCCTCCAATATTCCACCTTTGGGTCAAGGGTAGGCACTCCTTCCCCCAGGAAGCTACCCATGATTTCCACATTCTCATATATTAAACCTGAACCACACCCCTCCCCACACCCCCCAACACAACCAGACAGATGAGGTGACTAAGGCCTGGTGAGGACATTTCCTGATAGTTTTCTTGCCCCAGGTGTGGCTGGGACTCTAGTGAGGCCCGTATTTCTAAGGCAGACATTTTCTCAGATTCCACCATTTAATCTCTAGTGGAGCCAGGCAAGCTGCTTGCTTTATTTTCAGTTAGATTTTTGGGGGCAATGGAGGGTTCTGATAAAGACCCACCCCTTCATCCCTACATTACTCATCTGCCCAGCTGGCCAGGGGTGTGGGATTCTCCACCCATTCAAGGGTTAAATGCTTTCTCCAGGTGTTGTAACAGCTTACACTTTATTACATATGCAACCCCACCATATCTGCCACCAGCCCCCCCTCATGTCATCTTCATATTGGTACCCTCTTGGAGGCATTGAACTACACATATCCTTTCCCTATGAGGGGCAGTAGAGTCCCTCAAACAGGCAGTGGGAAGGGGGAGCTTTCATTGTAGTCTTCTTAAAGGTATTTACACTTAAATAAGTGCCCTGTGGGGGGGGGGTTGTAAAAGGTATTTGGGATAGGCTTGAATGGAAAGGCTACCCTTCAGCCAAGGAACAGGCTGGAAAGAACTAAGGCTGGTCTGTCTTGGGCCTCAGAAGGTAGAAAAGCGGGAGCGTGTTCTGGTATTTAGCGTGGGTGGGGCATGTCCTCCCCAAACTTGTTCTGGTAGGCAACGTTCTTCGCATCTAGGAGAGCCTGAGGATGAGGCAAGAACAGGGAAGGTGAGAGAGGGTGAGACTCACTCTACCCTAGACCGGAGGCTGCTCCCGCTCCAACCTTCAGCCACCCTGTCTCCTTAGGCTATCCCACAGCCCCCATACCACAAAAAGAATCACATGAGATAGTCAAGTAGAGAGGTGCCCATTCTACTCTTACACAATCAGAGAAGGTATGTGTGTGTTGGGGGTGAGTGGGGAGTCTGAGTGTGCACTTGTTAATGGGTCTGCCCGGGGCCTACCTGGTGGTGGATATAGGCCCGACAGTGATAACACCAGGCAGACAGGTCAGCGTAGCTGAGAACCAGTGGGTGTCCTGAGTCTTCATGGTGTTGCATCATATGGGCATTGATGTAACGACCACAGTGGACCTGAGGTTGGGGGGTGAGTGCCGGGAGTGGAAGTTCAGTACCCACCTGGGGTTTTCTCCTGGGCCAACCTCCACCCTATCCCCTTCCTCTGCTCGCACCTGATAGCAAGACAGACACACCCAATTCTCCTGGAGTGTTCCACAGTCCTGACAAGGTTGGGTCACATCCAGGCCTGTTGCAGGTATGGGGCATACTGCCACCAAATGGGGACACCAGGGCAATGGTGTCACAGCATAAAACGTGTCCTGGGGTGGGTGAAACTGAGTTAGGGAGCTCATCTTCCCACTACATATTCCTACATCACATGCTCCTACTTGGAGACACAAATGGGCATAAAAAGGAAGCCACAGTCCCAACCTCTCCCTGAGCTCACCTCATCACTGTCAGGATGGTCCTCAAAGTCTTGCATCAGTATCAACTCTGCCACCTCCTGACCTCCAGCTGCTTCTCCTAGTAGCGTCTCCTCTTCTGGGGTCTGAGAACCTGGGGCCTCCTGAACACACTGAGGTAAGGGATGTATCTGAGAGGCCTGATTCTAGCCTCCCCTTCCCCTTCCCTGGGTGTGGTGGGCCTTACCTGAGTGCTGTTGTTTAGTTCCAAGGTTTTGAGACTCCCAATCAGCTTACTGGGGGATATCTGTGGGGTGGCTTCCTGCAGTGGTGAGGCTGGGGGTGTCTGGTTGTCAGTACATGAGTCAAGAGGGGTTTGGATCAGCTTGGCTTCCCCCACAGCCACCCCTGAGGTGGTCTGGTCCAGCAAGGCTCCCCCTGTGGCTGTCTCCAAGGACTGGTCCCGAGGGAACTCCACTACAGTTGTCTCTGACTTAGTCTGGTCTGGGGTGGACTCTTCCATGGAGGATGCTGAGATGGCCTTCCCCACATCTGCTTCTGGTATGTTCCCTTCTGAAATGGTCATCCCCTCGGCCAACTCCGGATTGGCTGGTTGGGGTGCCTCCTCGATGACTGGCTCAGAATCAGAGGATCCCTCCTTGTCTTCTACCTGTGGAACTGTGGACGGGAGTGTGGACGCTCTCTCCTTTCCTGCCTCTAATCCCTGCCCCTCCCTGAGCCCCCTCCTTCCCTGAGTCCCCCATTGCCCCCAATTCACAATATCCACTTACTCATGGTCTGTAAGCTGTGCCAGTACCTGCGATGGACATGGATGGTCTCAGTGATTGAGGCCAGGGCCCCTGCTAGCGGGGGGCGCGACGGGACCAGTGGGGGTGGTGGATCCCCAAGGAGGGAGCGGGTGCAGGCAGCCATGGACTCGGAGATGGATGCCAGGTTATAGCCACCCTGTGTCAAGGAAAAGGGGAGGGAACAGTATGGTTGGAGGGGGTCCTCAGGGAGTTTGGGGAATAAAATGTCCTGCCTCCCCAATGCCACACCTGGGCCCTGCAGGTCTGGCATGGGAGGATGGGGTATTGGGAACGGAATGGAACCTGTGTCTGTAAGATGGGCAGTGCTCATTGCGTGAGGTCGCTGTTGGGGTGAAATTGTGATGTTAAGTACAAGGGAACAATAATAACGACAACAATACTGACAATAATTGTGTCCCAGGCCCTATTCTAAGCACTTTGCGCCTATTAATTCACTTAATCCTCACAATCCCAGGTCCTCAACCTGTACAGGAATCCATCTTTACACCATATAGAAATTCCTGGAACCCCTGGCCACACACCACACAGAACCCACTGACCTGGTCCTGCCCAGGAACACCCGCTGTGACCCTATTAAAAAAAAACACTGCCCTGGTATAGGAACAACTCATCCTCCTCTCCACATGGATCCCTGTCCTGACCCAGTATAGGAATCCCTTTTTTTTCCCACACTCTATTGGAACCCCAGGCTCTACTCTTTTTTACAGATGAAGGAAACTGAGGCTCCAAGTGTTTATATGACTTGTCTGAGGTCATATACAGCTGGCAAGAAGCAGTGCTAGGGTTTGAACCTGGGCCATCTGATAAAAGAGTCTGTGTTCTTCACCACCACCCTGCCCTGCCACAGTAACTGCTTACTTTCTGTAAGCCAGTTAATCTCTCTGTGCCTTACTTTCCTCATCTGTAAAGTGGTGAAAGTAACAGCACAGGGGGTTGCTAAGAGGGCTAAATTAGTGTTTGAGATCATAACAATGCATAAAATGCACAATGTAATATAAAATAAGAAGATAAAGCTTTTATATGATGCTTACCATATGCCAGGCACTCTTCCTTGATGAGCCCCATTTTACAGATGAAGAAACTGAGGCCCGGAGGGGGTGGAGCATTGAGTAATTAACAAAAGGTGAGTGAATTCACTTTGTCTTAGGTACTTGTTAGAGGCAGCTCAGGTAGTGGTTAAGAGCACAGATGCTGGAGCCAGGCTGCCTGGGTTCAAGCTCTGGCTCTGTCACTTATTAAATGTGCGACCTCAGGCTCGTGACTTCACTTCCCTGTGCCTCAGCTTCCCTGCTCTTGAGTGAGGAAAACGATCATTGGAAAAACAGCAGACCCTACCTTCTAATGCTGTTTTGTCAAATCAGTGAATTAGTAACATGCGTAGAGTGCATGTATGTGTTGTTAAACTTGGTGTGATTGTTATTTTGAATGTCCAGTATGTGCCAACCATCCCAGGAGGGGACTGTCACTGTCAAGTTTTGAAAGAGGCAGGGAAATGACACTCAAAGGAGATTTCAGGAAATTTCCCCAAGGGGTACAGCCAGCCAGCAGAAAGGGCAGAACTCTTCCAAACTACCCTCCTGCAGCAGGAAAAGGGACCCAGAGAGAGTTACCTCTAGGATTAGGATAATGCGGCCATTGGCAAGGCCCATCAGCAGGTGGGTGAGGTGGGCATAGCCCTCGGGTGACACCAGGCAGCCCCCCAGGGGGTCCCCTCGTGCAGCGTCAAAACCAGCTGAGACCAGCACCAGTTCTGGGTTAAACTGAGGCAGAAAAAGAAGAGATGCACATGGGCATGAGTGGGGGCTTCAGTGGGCAGTCAGTGATGGAGACACAGACACACAGAGACCCAGAGCCAGTAGACACTGATAGATGGAGACATGAGGCCGGAGATGAGAATTAGAGACTGGAAGATACGAGACCAAAGACATGAAAATAAAGAAGGTAGAGACAGGGAGATGCAAGAGATAGAGACTCAGAGACACGATTCTCAGAGATAGAAGCCACAGACACACAGAGACCTGGGTACAGATAAACAGAGATGTGGACACAGCAGACACAAACTTAGAGACCCAAGACCTGAAGACACTAGAAATGAGATACAGAGACATGAAACATGGAGACTCGGGCATCAAGAGACAGTGACACGAGACATGGAGAGACAGAGATATGTCCTCACACACCTCCCCCAGCTCCCAGGATGAGAGCAAGTGATGCCTACTTCCCTCCCTGGGTCAAACATAGGACACATATGCACAACATGCAGGGTTTTATACACCCAGGCACACACATCCTTTCATCAAAGAGATGACAACGCAAGTGCTAACGCAAAGAGGCAGCCACATGATATCTACACACAGACAGTCCCCTAGAGACCATGACTACACACCCACACCAGTCATGCAAGCAGTTTCTCACAGAGGGGGCAATAATCTACAGGCCCCTGCCTAGTCACAATCATACACACACACACACAGCCAGACAGCATTACACAGAGGCCATCAACACACTTCACAGCAGTCATACACAGTCGCACCCAGAGGAGGTGGTCACTTGCACACATGGTCACAAACACAATTTCACACAGTTATGCACACACAGAAGGTAGTCACAGACAGCTGTGCATAGTCACACACACACACACACACACGGAGTGAACACACACAGTTTCACAGAGAGGGCAGCCACATGATCCACCCTAACAAAGTCAGTCATGCATACACAGTCACACAAAATGTCTCACACACACAGTTTACAGAAAGAGAAGGCAGTCAGTTACATAGCCACTAATGCACGGTCCTACAAAAATATTCAGGCCATCACCCAGTCAGACAGAGACACACACAGCCATGGCAGACAGACACATGGTTACACACAGAGATGGTTGTTACACACAGTCCCCCATATGCAGAAAGTCACACAAGGCTGTCACAGAGATAGCAGCAATGTGCAGTGACATAAACTATCACACCCATTACACATAGAAAAAATGGCAACAACTAGCCACCTGCTCCAAGTCTCACTCACATATCTCCCAAGCCTTCCCCTGCATTGCACACACAGTTACAGAGACGGCAGTCACACAGGCAGGCACACATAGTGACTCATGATGAGAACACACAGTGCACACATACAGACCACCACTGCACATCCAGAGTCACTCACACACACACAATGTCACTCACACACAGTAACACACAGAGAACGCAGTCACATGCAGCCATCTGGGCAGAGCTGAACAAATACAGGCATCCCTCAGAGATATTGTGGGCTTGGTTCCAGACCACCACAATAGAGCACATATCTCAATAAAGCGAATCACACGAGATTTTTGGTTTCCCAGTGCATAGAAAAGTTGTGCTTACACTATACTGTAGTCTATTAAGTGTATAATAATAATGAAAAAGTTTGAAATACTGCGAAAATTACCAAAATGGGACACAGAGACACAAAGTGAGCACAAGCTGTTGGAAAAAATGGTGCTGAAGGACTTGCTCAATGCAGGGTTGCCACAAACCTTCAATTTGTTAAAAAAAAAAGCACTATCTGCAAAGTGCAATAAAGCGAACCACAATAAAATGAGGTACGCCTGTATACAAAAGCCATCACACAGTCATATCCTCCTCACACCCAGAGAACAGTCATGGACGGCTACCCACAGGCCGTCTCATATGCTCAGTCACCCAGCAGTCAGGCCCTCACACACTGCCACCTGCACGGTAGCGTCACATCCATCCTGAACCATACCTCATAGGCGATGGGAAGCACCACACGATGCCAGGCAGTCAGGTAGTCAGTGTCACCCACGTGGGGCCCATTCCAGGCCACGTTGACAGTAAAGCCTGTGCCTGCGGCCCGGCCCATCTGGCTGCTGGCACCCTCATTCCCCATGGGGAAGAAGGCCCCGTGATCATAGCGGTGCAGGGATATGTATAGCACGCTGCCAGGGAGGGGTGGGAAGAGAGGCTACAGCTGGTTAGGGGCTGCCTTGTCCCCTGTGAACCCCTCAGCACCCTTGGGCACAGCCTGCCCCACCTGCCTCCCTGACCACACCCCAGCTCCCTGCCCAAGCCTGTCACCTGGGGTCCTCCTCAAATATGTGCTGAGTCCCATTCCCGTGATGGATGTCCCAGTCCACAATCAGGATCCTGGGGAGGAGAGAGCACCTCAGTAACCTGGGACACTTGCCCCTGGGAGAGGGCTGGGGTTAGACCCCTGGGGTCTGCAGAGGCATTTATTGCTGGGTGGCAGGACTGTGGGTCCCTTTGGGGAAAGTACTGGGTATCAGGCTTCTGGGTCCTCTCAGAGTGAGCATTAAAGCCGGATCCTGGGTCCTGAGGGCTTCATGGTGGGCATGAGTAAGCACTGGAGGCCTGGACCCTGGGTTCTTTCGGGATAACTGTTAGGGGCCTAGACATGCTGGGGACTGGACCCTGTATCTTGTTTTATGAGCTGCATGATGGGGCCTGCTGGGTAAGCACTGCGCTGGGGTTGGGTGTCTCAGGGTCCCACCCAGGGCCAGGATTTGGGGGTCTCCAGAGAGCCCTCACCGCAGGGCATGCCCACTGATGGCCTGGGCATGGCGAGCGGCCACAGCCACAGTGTTGAAAAAACAGAAACCACAGGCGGCCTCCGGCTCTGCGTGGTGTCCGGGGGGCCGCACCACGGCAACGCCATTCAATACCTGGGAGAGGAGCGGGGAGCTGAGGTTAGATCTTCATCCTTCCCTGCTTTCCCTCCCCTTCTCTCTCCCCTCCCCTCCCGCCACTCCACCAGGGGTTTAGGGGCCCCTTCCCGGGCCTCCCGCCCCACCCCTGCAATCCCCATCCCACCCCCCGCCCGCTGCGCGCACCTCTCTAGAGAATGAGGCCTCTGGAGAGCAGGGACCCCTCCCCATGCCCGTTTCCCCAGGCCCTGCTCAGCAACCCCAGAGCCTCCAAAGGAGGCAAAGGGCCCTCCCTCTCCCTTCCCGCAGGACTTCCCGGACCCCGCCCCGCCCCGCCCTGAAGGGGCCGCACCTCCCCAGCGAGCACAGCCTCCACTAAGTGGCAGACGGCGCCCGTGGCCAGCTGCGCGCAAGCGAAGGTGTCCGGGCAGATGTAGATGGAGTCAAAGTTGGAGCCCTCGTGGTGCAGCTCCCGGATTTTCATGTTCTCGGTGGCCCGGAGTCGACTCACGTACTGGGCACTGGGGCACTCGGAGGTCAGTGAGGTGGTTCCAGCCCCTCCGCAGGCCCCGCCCCCTGAGGCAGGACCCTCCGGAGGAGCTCCGGGTGCTTGACACTGCCCCCACCGGGATTGTGGGGAGGCGGGGAGAGAAACCCCAGGCTCCAATCCCCAGGGTGGTATGTGAGCGCGGAGGCCCGGCCCACCACCCCGGGATCCCGGCCCCAGCCCAGGCCCGGGGGTCTGACCTATGGCAGTAGAGGAGCTCAGCTTCGGTGGCGGGACGCGCAGGCAGGGTGAGGCAGCGCCCGGCCAGACCCAGCTCCTCCAGGCGGTGCACAATGCGCAGGATGCGTTGGGGCATCTCGGGGTGGTGGCTGGGAGTGGGGGGAAACCAGAGGTAGGGGCTCAAGGCTGGGGGAGGGGGCGGAGGCCCACCACCCCTCCCCCAACTAACCAGGACCTCAGATTGCATACCTGTCCCATAGATTGTAGTGGCTCGTCATACGTTGGTCATAGACCAGCCCTGTGCGAGCAGGCAGCACTGGCCACGCCAGGGCTGGGGGCGCAGGAAGCTCCAACGGCCCCTCCTCCTTGGTCTCCTCCACCTTGTCCTCTTCGAGGGTCTCAGCTACAAGGGGGGAGATCACATTCACTGTACTCCCCAGTACTGCAGGAGGGCTGAAACCCGGGCCCAGTGAGAAAGAGGGCCTGACCCTCCCCAACCAAGGTGGCCCAGGAAAGTCAGAGGGGGGTCTGGAAGAGGGTCTCCCCTGACCACTTACTACATTCCAAGCTCTCCACCAAGCCCACTCCCCACTTCCTACCAGATTTCATAAGGACTTCCCAGAAGGGCTCCAAGGCGACCAGAACGCAGGAGAGCGAAGCCTGGGCACTGGAGGGCAGACGAGGTGAAGAATGTGACAAATGGCCCCTGGAGGGGGGCACTGAAGGTCCCGCTTTTCCCTCCTCCACCTGGGCTCACCTCAAGCAGGGGGCACTGGGGAACTCCAGCATGGGGCAAGGGTCTCCCAGAAGGGTGTGGAGTGAGGCGCTGACACCCTCAGCCAGGGAGCGGAGATTGTAGCCACCCTGGGAGGAGTTGTGAGGGGTGTCAGGAAAGGACCAGGCAGTATCAGGGAATAATAATAATATGATGCAGAAATGCTACATGTCAAGCAACAAGACATTTAGAGGGTGACCACATTTAAGTCACCAGACAATGATATGATATGATTACTATAATTATTATGTCCATTTTACAGAAGGAAAGCTGAGGCACAAAGAGGTTAAGTGACCTATGCAAGGCTGTACAGCTAGGAAGTGGAAAGGCTAGGATAGGAACCCCTGCTAGACTCCAAAAGTTTTGTTCTTAAGCCCTTCAGAATACACAGGCTGAAAGACTTAAGGGAGAGGAGACTTTGGTGGCTGAGAGAGGTGCAGGCACGGTGGGTGAGTCACTCACCTCCAGAGATAAGATCAGCTTTCCTCCTGCCAGACCCATGAGCAGGTGGGTAAGCTGGGCGAACCCTGCTGGAGTGGCCGCCATCTCACCCTGGAGGGGGACATGGAGAGTCAGCCTGGCCCCGTACAGCCCCCTTCCACCCACCTGCCACTCCAGGTAGCCTGTCTTACCTCGGGATCCCCTTGGAGGGCATCGAATCCAGCAGACACCAGGACCAACTGAGGCTGGAACTGAGGAGAGAACGCACTACCTGAGGGCCCCTGCCTTCATGGCCCAATCCCCAAAATCTCACCTGCCCCCAACAAACCCCAGACCCCCAAGACCTCAAAGGCGACTGGCAGCAGGATGTGCAGGAAAGCAGCAATGTAGTCAGCATCCCGCATTCCCACCTGCAGGCAGAGAGGTGAGATAGGGACATTTAGCCACTACCACCTGCCCTGAACCAGGTGAAGGGCGGGGGCGAGCCTCACATTTGGGGCAGAGGATGGGCAAACACTGACCTGGTTCCAAGGCACATTGATGGTGTATCCTTGGCCTTGGCCGATGCCTGTGGCGGACCAGTTAGAGGCCTTAAGGTGGGGCCAGAATTGGCCATGGTCATAGCGGTGGATGGAGAAATAGAGGACGCTGGGGGCAGAGAGAAAAAAAAGAGGTGGGGGGAAGGGCTGGACAAGAGAGTCAATCCTCTCAGACACTCCAACCCACAATTGCCATGGTTTACTCAGCCACTCTTCCCATTCAACCACTTATTCATTTTCCTATCATTAATTTACCCACTAATTTGTTAGTTCGTACATCCATTCATTTTTCCATTAATTCACCCTTCCATTCAGTTGCCAATTTCTTCATTCTCCCATTTCTTAATTCTTCCATTCAGTCTCCCATTACCTCACTCACTCATTCAGTCTCCCACCAGAACCCCTCCCTCAGCAAACCTTGCTGCCCCCCCTCAGTGCCCATCCAGTTCCAGACTTAGCTTAGAGACCCTGAGAGCTATCAGGTCTATCCCAGCCCCTAGGGACCCCTGGCCCTACAGGGGACTCTAGATCATGCCTACCACCCACCTGCCCCTGTGACCAGAGTGATAACAGTAGGGTAAGCCCAATGACATTGGAGATCCACAGGGGGCTCTTAAATGAGAGGAGCCAGCTAAGGCTGAAAAGAACATCAGACCAGGCTGATGCTTAGTGTTTCCCCACTCCATGTTAGGAGCAGTGGGACTTGGGTCTGTGTGTGGAGGTGGAGGGGGGTGAGGGCCTGGCTGGGGCTTTCATGAGGCCAGTGAGGGGACAGTTCTTTTCCCCAGTACCTTACAGGCTGCCTCTACTTCTTCTGTGTTATAGATGAGAAGCTGAGCACTCAAAGGGGTGAGGGGGGATTGACCCACAAAAGAGATACTAAAAAGAGCATGATGGTACATGTTCTCACAGAAAGCTGAGCAAGGGGCTGTGGGCAGGCTTAATTCTGACTGGGGGAAGCAAAATGAATAATCATCTATCCATCCTTCTACCTATTCATCCATCCCCTGCCTTGTCCTAAAAAGGATTTAAGGCAGTATTTTTTCTTTTTCTAGGGATATGTAAGAAATAGAGGTAAGCAATGAATCTAGACAAACTTAAGTCAACTTTTAATAAATGTCTATAGTATAGTTTCAAAACGTAATGCAGTCGATATAAAAGGATTTTTGAAATAGAAGAGAAATATAAGAAAAAATATGTTGGGGTTGGGGAACAAAACCCATGCTAAAATCCTGATCTCAACTGAGAGAATGATGAAACATAATCATTATTTAATTTTGACACAATAGATAAATATAGGTTCTAAACTTTTTTTTTTTTTTTTTTGGAAATTAACCACCAGAGGAAGGGAAATACACAGAACATAAAAATTATCATCAGGGGAAGAAAGAAATAAAGAAAAGATTTGAAGAAAGCCAGCCCTAGAAGAAAGCCACCAAAGTCGACAGAAGAACTAACACCCAAGGAAATGAAGTTTCTAAAGCAAACAGAAGGGGATTTTAAGATAAACTTGACTGACTTTTAGTGAAAGAATGGTGGGTTGATAGCACAGGTTTACCTCCTCTCCTTACTACAATCCCAGTCAAATGACAATAAACAAATACCAACCCAGAAAGACATGAAGAATGGGAGAAAAGATGTCAGACAAGGTGCAGCTTCCACAAATCTCTCAAAGGTAGAAAGTCTCAGGAGTGAGGCACCCATAGGGTGGAGCAACATAAGGGGCATTAGACCCTCGGGGGCCTCTCTCATGCAGAGAGGTTGGGAGAGGGCACTCCACCCTCCCTTGTCCTCAAGAAGATGCCTCAGGTTTTCCCTTTGGAGAAATCAAGCACAGGGACTCCAGGTCAGTGCACTCAAAATCAATTCTGTCATCTTCTTGACCAAAAGGGGGATGTGAAAGGAAATGAAATAAGCTTCAGTGGCAGAGAGATTCCAAAAGGAGCCGAGAGGTCACTCTGGTGGGCACTCTTACGCACAATTTAGACAACCCTTTTTAGGTTCTGAAGAATTGGGGTAGCTGGTGGTAGATACCTGAAACTATCAAACTACATCCCAGAACCCATGAATCTCAAAGACAATTGTATAAAAATGTAGCTTATAAGGGGCGACAATGGGATTGGGAAAGCCATAAGGACCACACTCCCCTTTGTCTAGTTTATGGATGGATGAGTAGAAAAATAGGGGAAGGAAACAAACAAACAAACAGACAAAGGCACCCAGTGTTCTTTTTTACTTTAATTGCTCTTTTTCACTTTAATTATTATTCTTGTTATTTTTGTGTGTGTGCTAATGAAGGTGTCAGGGATTGATTTAGGTGATGAATGTACAACTATGTAATGGTACTGTGAACAATCGAATGTACGATTTGTTTTGTATGACTGCATGGTATGTGAATATATCTCAATAAAATGAAGATTTAAAAAAAAATAAAGGCAGGGAGAATAAATTAAAAAAAAAAAATCAATTCTGAATAGCCAGTTCACTAATGACCAATTCACCCAGATGTACTTGTTTCTTTTAACAACACAGTCTAGGTTTACCTGTTTCATTGTCTTCATAAGAGCATTTTAAAACTTTTTGTTTTAAAATACTTTCAAACTTACAGGACAGTTGCAAAAATAATGCAAAACTTATACAAAGAACTGCAACATATTCCTACCCCCCGATACCCAGATCCACCAATTTTAAAATTTTGCCACATTTGCTGTATCATTTTTCCATCTGTCTATCTGCCTGCCTGTCTGTCTATCCATCTATCTATCCTAGCTCTCTATTTCCTGAACATTTGAATGTAGGTTGTATACATCATGCTTCTTGAAAACTTAATACTTCAATGTATATGTGAATATATGTGACTATACAGTTAGTCACTTATGTAACCACCTTAAGTGCAGTTACCAAGTTCAAGAAATTTAACATTAAAAAGATACCATTTTCAATAGCAACTAAAAAAATCAAGTACCTAGGAATCAACTTAACCAAAGATGTAAAAGACCTATACAAAGAAAACTACATAACTCTACTAAAAGAAATAGAAGGGGACCTTAAAAGATGGAAAAATATTCCATGTTCATGGATAGGAAGGCTAAATGTCATTAAGATGTCAATTCTACCCAAACTCATCTACAGATTCAATGCAATCCCAATCAAAATTCCAACAACCTACTTTGCAGACTTGGAAAAGCTAGTTATCAAATTTATTTGGAAAGGGAAGATGCCTCGAATTGCTAAAGACACTCTAAAAAAGAAAAACGAAGTGGGAGGACTTACACTCCCTGACTTTGAAGCTTATTATAAAGCCACAGTTGCCAAGACAGCATGGTACTGGCACAAAGATAGACATATAGATCAATGGAATCGAATTGAGAATTCAGAGATAGACCCTCAGATCTATGGCCGACTGATCTTTGATAAGGCCCCCAAAGTCACCGAACTGAGCCATAATGGTCTTTTCAACAAATGGGGCTGGGAGAGTTGGATATCCATATCCAAAAGAAAGAAAGAGGACCCCTACCTCACCCCCTACACAAAAATTAACTCAAAATGGACCAAAGATCTCAATATAAAAGAAAGTACCATAAAACTCCTAGAAGATAATGTAGGAAAACATCTTCAAGACCTTGTATTAGGAGGCCACTTCCTAGACTTTACACCCAAAGCACAAGCAACAAAAGAGAAAATAGATAAATGGGAACTCCTCAAGCTTAGAAGTTTCTGCACCTCAAAGGAATTTCTCAAAAAGGTAAAGAGGCAGCCAACTCAATGGGAAAAAATTTTTGGAAACCATGTATCTGACAAAAGACTGATATCTTGCATATACAAAGAAATCCTACAACTCAATGACAATAGTACAGACAGCCCAATTATAAAATGGGCAAAAGATATGAAAAGACAGTTCTCTGAAGAGGAAATACAAATGACCAAGAAACACATGAAAAAATGTTCAGCTTCACTAGCTATTAGAGAGATGCAAATTAAGACCACAATGAGATACCATCTAACACCGGTTAGAATGGCTGCCATTAAACAAACAGGAAACTACAAATGCTGGAGGGGATGTGGAGAAATTGGAACTCTTATTCATTGTTGGTGGGACTGTATAATGGTTCAGCCACTCTGGAAGTCAGTCTGGCAGTTCCTTAGAAAACTAGATATAGAGCTACCATTCGATCCAGCGATTGCACTCCTCGGTATATACCCGGAAGATCGGAAAGCAGTGACACGAACAGATATCTGCACGCCAATGTTCATAGCAGCATTATTCACAATTGCCAAGAGATGGAAACAACCCAAATGTCCTTCAACAGATGAGTGGATAAATAAAATGTGGTATATACACACGATGGAATACTACGCGGCAGTAAGAAGGAACGATCTGGTGAAACATATGACAACATGGATGAACCTTGAAGACATAATGCTGAGCGAAATAAGCCAGGCACAAAAAGAGAAATATTATATGCTACCACTAATGTGAACTTTGAAAAATGTAAAACAAATGGTTTATAATGTAGAATGTAGGGGAACTAGCAGTAGAGAGCAATTAAGGAAGGGGGAACAATAATCCAGGAAGAACAGATAAGCTATTTAACGTTCTGGGGATGCCCAGAAATGACTATGGTCTGTTAATTTCTGATGGTTGTAGTAGAAACAAGTTCACTGAAATGTTGCTATATTATGTAACTTTCTTGGAGTAAAGTAGGAACATGTTGGAAGTTAAGCAGTTATCTTAGGTTAGTTGTCTTTTTCTTACTCCCTTGCTATGGTCTCTTTGAAATGCTCTTTTATTGTATGTTTGTTTTCTTTTTAACTTTTTTTTTTCATACAGGTGATTTGAAAAAAGAAGGGAAAGTTAAAAAAAAAAAAAAAAAAAGATGTAGTGCCCCCTTGAGGAGCCTGTGGAAAATGCAGGGGTATTCGCCTACCCCACCTCCATGGTTGCTAACATGACCACAGACATAGGGGACTGGTGGTTTGATGGGTTGAGCCCTCTACCATAAGTTTTACCCTTGGGAAGACGGTTGCTGCAAAGGAGAGGCTAGGCCTCCCTGTATTTGTGCCTAAGAGTCTCCTCCTGAATGCCTCTTTGTTGCTCAGATGTGGCCCTCTCTCTCTGGCTAAGCCAACTTGAAAGGTGAAATCACTGCCCTCCCCCCTACGTGGGATCAGACACCCAGGGAAGTGAATCTCCCTGGCAACGTGGAATATGACTCCCAGGGAGGAATGTAGACCTGGCACCGTGGGACGGAGAACATCTTCTTGACCAAAAGGGGGATGTGAAAGGAAATGAAATAAGCTTCAGTGGCAGAGAGATTCCAAAAGGAGCCGAGAGGTCACTCTGGTGGGCACTCTTATGCACACTTTAGACAACCCTTTTTAGGTTCTAAAGAATTGGGGTAGCTGGTGGTGGATACCTGAAACTATCAAACTACAACCCAGAACCCATGAATCTCGAAGACAGTTGTATAAAAATGTAGCTTATGAGGGGTGACAATGGGATTGGGAAAGCCATAAGGACCAAACACCACTTTGTCTAGTTTATGGATGGATGTGTAGAAAAGTAGGGGAGGGAAACAGACAGACAAAGGTACCCAGTGTTCTTTTTTACTTCAATTGCTCTTTTTCACTCTAATTATTATTCTTGTTATTTTTGTGTGTGTGCTAATGAAGGTGTCAGGGATTGATTTAGGTGATGAATGTACAACTATGTAATGGTACTGTAAACAATCGAAAGTACAATTTGTTTTGTATGACTGCGTGGTATGTGAATATATCTCAATAAAATGATGATTTAAAAAAAAAAAAAAAAAAAAAAAAAAAAAGAAATTTAACATTGATATAAAGCTTACAGTCTATATTCCATTTCTTTCATATGTTCCAATAATGTTCTTTTGAGCCTTTCTCCTTCATTATTAGATCCAGTCCAGGATCATGTATTGAATTTAATTGTCATTGTCTCTTTAGTCTCTCTTTTTAATTGTGGAAACATACATACAACATACATTTTCCTATTTTAACCACTCCCAAGCATACCATTCAGTGGAATTAATTGCATTCACAATGGTATGCCATCCTCACCACCATCCATTACCAGAATTTTCTCATCACCCCAAACAAAACCTATACCCATTATACATTAATTCCCCATTCTCCTCACCCCCTAACAGCATTTTAAGGACAGTCTTATTTGTTCCCACCTCAGGATCCTGCTGCTGGAGTTAAGAGACTGGGATGGGAGCTGGGAGATTGAAGGGCACAGATTAAGAATTTTTTCATTTATATATTCTTATTTATAAGGAAGAATGTATTGAATATATCCACAATTCTTCTTATCCATGTATACAAGCAACAATGCACCCACAAAATAACATAGCAGTAGCCTCCAATGCATTTATTAGAACAAAATGAATGATTAATGATGTTAAGGAAGTCTCGCTAATTTCTTAGGTTTGGTATTTTGGTTATGCTTTATTTTAAAAGTGTTCTTAATGTTCTAGAGATACAGTCTGAAATATTTACAGATGAAATTATACGGGGTCTGGGATTAGCTTCAAAATAATACAGGAGGAGGGCAAGTGGATGCAGGTATAGATGAAACAAGATTGGCCAATGAGTTGATAAATGTTAAAGCTTTCAATTTGAGAAGCCAGAAATGAACAAAAATAACATCGAAGGAAGAAACTAATAAAGATAAAACAGAAAAAATAAAGTCTAAAAAACAAACAATAAACAGTGAAACAGTAGAGATGACCAAAAGAGCCAAAAGCTAGGTTTTAAAAGATAAATATAATAGACAAACCTTTGGCAAGGCTGAGGGAAAAAAAGAGAGATGGCACCCCAAAGAAGAGATCCATTTTTTTCTGGCATTTGGTAGGACCCCATCTAATACCTGGGTCCTTGCCCACATTCCCTATAGTGAGACCTGTCCATGGACATTCCCTGCCCCTATTTCAGGGAAACACCTTTCAGGAAAACAGCCCCATGACAGCTACCTACAATAGTCAACAGTCTTTCATTCTTAAGTATAAATAACCAAATCAGAATTCTTAGACATTTGAGGAAAATCACTAGTATGAAAGAGAAGGACCAAGATAAACAAAGCAATTCAACCAAGCTCAGAATGAAGAGACAATTGGGGGAATGGAAGAGAACGTAAAACACTTCTAGTTAGTACTCTAAAAAAAAAAGAAATGAAAACAAAGCAAGATCAGGAATGAGAGGGCATAGAAACAGAGAAAGAAAGTACTCTTGGAGATTAAAAGAATGTCTCAATATAAAATTCAACAGAAGGGCTTGAAGACAGAGTTGAGGAAATCTCCCAGGACATAGAGCAAAAGGAAAGAGAAAATATGAGATAAAAAAATAAGAGACATAGAGGGTCAACCCAGGAAATCCTAGAGAGAGAGAGAACACAGAAAACACAGTAGATGAAATTATCAAGATCTCATAGAAAAATTCCAAGGATTTAAGAAAGGCATGAGTTTTCAGATGCAAAATGTCCACAAACTGCTAAGCTGAATGTGGGGGCCAGGATGAAAGTACAGAACATCATGGCTAAAGAGAAGAACCTAGAAGCTGCCAGAGAGGAAAAGAGAGTATCCAGAAAAGAATGAAAGCAGACATCTGTTGTCAACATTGAATACTGAAAAATAATAAAGCAAGTCTAGAAAGCAACCAACCTAGATTGGATAAAGGGCTATGGGAACTCAGGACCTATGGGGGGAAAGGGGATTCTATGCAGTTGGTTTGATAGAAGGCTGGATGAAACAGCACCTGCTTAGTATTGTCCAGTATGCCCTGTATGTCATTCAGTCACTTTCTGCAGAAAGGGTAAACTGGTACCACCTTTCTGGAGGGAAGTCTGGCAGTACATACCAGATTTTAAAGCCCGCTGACCCTCTGACCCCACAATTCACTATGAGAAATTCAATCTCAACAGATATACTCAGAAAAGTGTTAAATTATATATTTATAAGAATGTTCACTGTAGAAAGGTCTGTAACAGCAAAAATTGGAAAGCATCTTAAGTGTCCAGGGGTTAAATAAACAGGTACAGCTGTACAATGGAATGCTGTACAGCCCTTACAAAGAATGAGGTAGTTTTAGAGGTACTAAAATGGAGAGGTATTCACAAGTATGCTGTTAAATGAAAAAAGCAAGTTGCCAAAGAACATGCAGACAATTATCCCATTAGGTAGTGTGCTGACCATAAAAATAATGATAATAAAGTCATACATCCATAGGAAATAAATCTGTTAAGGATATAACCCAAACTGTCAATAATTATTTTTGAAGTGATGGGAATTACAGGAGACTCACACTTTAGACATTTTTTTGTATTATTTGACTTTTTATTATTTGTTTGTTTTTCCAAAGAAATACTCCCCTACCCCCATCCCCTGTTAACTTCTAATCTGCATTCTATCATGTGTGAACTTGTTTTAATTTTTTAAAAGAAATGCTTTGTAGTATTGAGTTATAATTAAAAAAATGAAGTAGTAATTTGAGGTTCACTCCAGCTCAAGGGTAAATTGGTAAAAAGAATTTCCCAAATACTTGTGGACTCAACTCCCGTCTCCACCACTTCTTTTCTGTGTGACCTCCTAACATGTAAACCTCAGTTCCCCCATTTGTAAAATGGGGAACCCAACAGCCCCTCCCTTATAGAGTGATATTAAGAGGGTCATCAGAGACACAGAAAGCCAGCACAGATCCTGGTCCCAGGGTGGGCCCAATGAATGTGAATGCCTACCCTTCCCTCCCAGGCCCCTCTCGCTGGGTCTGTAAGGATGGGAAGTAGTTGTGGTTGGGAGTCTGGCATCTGGGGTTGGACTCAGGGCATACCTGGGGTCCTGGTCAAAGGTGAACTGGGTTCCCTGACCATGGTGTACGTCCCAATCCACGACAAGGACTCTGTGAAGGGGATCAAGATGAATCTGGGGAAGAGCCCAGAGCAGGATACCCCTCCCCATGCTTCCCCATCACACCCACTCTCACTGCTGACCTCTGAATATCATGTTTCTGCTGAGCGTAGCGGGCAGCCATGGCCACGTGGTTGAACATACAATATCCAGCCATAAGATCGCACTGGGCGTGGTGTCCAGGAGGCCTGGGCAGGACAGGGAAGGCCACAGATGAGGGGGGAGTGTCCTCCTCTGCAGAGGTGGACTCTCTCTCCTGCTCCCTAATCCTGACCGCCAACTTCCCTAATGCCAATGCCTGAAAATCTGCCAGGAACTGAGTAAGTTGGGTCCTTAAACCCTCTCCCTGTCCAAATCTATAGCTCCCCCTTCAAGGGAGATTGGACAATGTTCATTAAAATTATAAATCCATATACCCTCAGACCCAGTCATTCTGCTACTGGGGATTTAGCCCACAGCCTACATATCACAAAAAGAGTGAAATAACATGCTTATAGATGCACAATCAGAATTGTTGTGGCATTTTTTTTTAAACAGCAGATGATTGGAAAGAACCAAAATGTCTCATCAGTAGGGGCTGGATTAAATTATTGTGCATTTGCACAATGGAGTTCTATGTAGCTCTAAGCTACATACTGTTAGAGGAAGCTCTCCAAGATATATAAAGTAAAAAATGCATAGTACAGAAGGGAGTATGTCAAGTGCTATCACCATTTATGGATATAAGGTGTACCATAATTTTAAATACCAACAACAAAGCACAAAATGCTGCCAACTAAATTCTGAGATGTCATTATTTGTAAGAAGCACCTGGATTTCCAGATGTTAAAACTATGAAAAACTGTACATTTTAGAATCAAAAAAATATGGTATTTATCCTTGAATAAGCACAGACTATTTCTGGGAGAACACGAGTCATGGATTGCTCTGACTACCTCCCAGGACTGGAACCAGGGGTCTGGGGGACAGAGGTGGGAGAGAGACTGTTCCTTGCATCCCTTTTGTACCCTTTGACTTTTGAACCATGTGAATATATTACCCATACCGATAAATTTCAAATTTGAGAGAAGGAATTTTTAAAAATGTAAAAAGCCAAATGCAGAAAATGTACCTATTGCAAAATATGGACTATAGTTAAAGGTAATATCTTAATACTCTTTCATCAACAGTAAGAAATGTACCACACCAATACTAGGGGTTGATAATGGGTGGGAGGGGAATAAGGGATATAGGATGTTTTGGGTTTTCTTTTTCTTTTTTTTTTGGAGTAATGTAAATGTTCTAAAATTGATCATGGTGATGAATGCACAACTATGTGATGATACTGTGAGCCACTGACTGTATGGACTGTATGGTGTGTGAATATATTTGAATAAAATTGTATTTTTAAAAAAGCCAAATGCCAGGGGTTCCTACCTGATGATGGCCATGCCATTCCGGACCTCAGCCCCCAGGACCGCATCCACCAGTCTTAGAATAGAGCCTGAGGCCAGGCAGGCACAGGTGTATGAATTCTGGAAGATAGTGGGAAGCCAGAGAGGGAATGAGGGAGAGCAGCCCTGCCCACTCAGCTGTTCCCATGGAGAACAGAGGGGAGCAGGACCCCAGGGTTGGGTGGGGATGGGGGGACCCCAGCGTTGCTGCCATCCCCCACCCCCCAGTACTTATCCATACTGGATGCAGATAAACTGAGTCATAGGTGTCTGCTAGGATGCGGAGTTCTGCCTCATTCATGTTCTGGGTTGCCTCCATCAGATCAATGTACTTTAGGCTGGGGGAGACAGACAGGGGATGGGATTCAGGATTCAAGGGCCTGCCTCCCTCCTCGGCCCTGAGCCGGGGCCCTGACCCCTCCCCAGCTGAGCCTTCCATGTACCAGACCCTGGGTCAATGTAGGGGAAAGGCTGATTATAGGATACATTCCCTGCTTCTTCCCTAGCCTGACTCATTTCCAGTAATGTTCACTGCCCCCTCTTCTAGACACACCAAATCCTATCTCCAGGCCTTTGGCCATAGTGTTCTACCTGCCTGTATTTCCTTTCCCTCAAGCCCTCCTCTTCATCTGATGCACTCCTATTCTCCTCTTAAAAGCTCTGTTCTGATACCCTCTCTGCCAAACTAGCTTTCCCTGAGCCACAATGCAGCAGCAGGCTTCTTACTCTGGGCTCTGGCAGCCCCCCAGAGGCATAGCCCTGATTATTCTGTCCACACATCCTACCAGGTGTTTATACAACCAGTTTATGGTAACAAAAGATCATCATGGGCTGATGATATGTCAGGCACCATTCTAAGTACCTGACATATATTGAACCCTCTGAGAAAGATGTGTTTTATCAACCCCCATGTTAGAGGTGATGGCACCGAGATTCAGAGAGGTTCAGCTACTTGCCCAAGGCCACAGAGCCCATGACATTACTTTCCAAAGCATTCAGCCCACCCTGGTCAGCCCAAGACAGACTCTTCCCCATTCCTACAACACTCCCAAGCCTTCACCTGTGAACCAACATCAGCTCCTCTTTTGTGGCAATCCGGGCCTGGAGAGACATGAGGAAAAGAGGGCTAAGACATGAGCGGAACCCAGATCCCACCAGCCCCCCCTGCTCTCCTCCCAGGGTGTCTGGCTGGGGGACATACCTGAAAGGACACACAGCGCTCCAGGAGGCCCTCCCGGGTCAGCAGCTCCTTGATGGTGTGGAGGCGCTCAGGGCCTTCTGGGAAGCTAGGGAGACAGAGACACATCTAGTCACATCTATATATGGGGACACCAGGAAGGACATCTGCTCCTGCCACATCTCCCCCATCTACCCTTCCACAGCTGCTCAAGCCCAAAACTTTGGACTCATCCCAGATTCTGGATGGTTCCATTCTGAAAAGCTATCCAGGGTCTGACCCTCCCCTCATCACCTCCACTGCTGCTACCATAATCTCTCACCTGAGTTATTACTGTAATCTCCTCAGTGGTCTCCCTGCTTCCACCCTTGCTCCCCCAACAGTCCTTTGCCCACAAGGCAGCCAGAGACATAGGTTAAAACCCAAATCAGAGCCCATCACTCTTATACTCAAAACACTCTGCTCACTCAGAGTCAAACCAAAGTCCTCACCATGGCCCAGAAGGCCATGCACGATCTGTCCCCCATCACCTCTCTGACCCCATCTCCTACCACTCCCCTCCTCACTCACTTTGATTCCCTACACTGGTCTTCTTGTTGTTCCTCCATCAAACCAACTATTCTCCTACCTCAGGACTTGACTCTAGCTTTTCCCCTGCCTGGAACACTCTTCTCCCAGATGTCTTCAGGACTTACTCCCTCACCTCCTTCAGCTTCTTGCTAATATGTCAGAGAGGCCTTCCCTGACCATCCTATTTAAAAAGAATCCCCTCCACTGGGTTTCTCTCCCTCCTACTTTATTCTTCTCCACAGCACTTCTTCTAACATACTATATAATTTACTGTTTTTTTTTTTTTTGGTCACTGTTGTTGCTTACTGTCTGTCTTCCCTCTCTAAGATGTAACCTCCACGAGACAGGGATTTCTGTTTGTTTTATTTACCACAATATCCCTAGCTCCTCCGTAGATGCTAAAGAATCATTCAATAAATAAAAGGGACACACAGTCTTTGCCATCATGACTCTTACATTGGGATAGATACTAAACTGCTAAACAAACATGTAACTATAGTAATTAACAATGACATGGGCTATGAAGATCTCTAAGACCAGGTGTGGTAGGAGTTAGTGGGCAGGAAAAGCCCTCTGTGAGGAAATCTTCTAGAGATGTGAATGATAAATATGCATTAGCTGGGAAAGGCGAAGGCAGAAACCAATCTCTGGAAAAGAGATCAGCCATGGTAAAGACCTGAGGCGAGAGGGTGCCTGGCAACTTTGAGGAACAGCCAGGTGGCCAGTGTGGGTAAGGCAAAGTGACTGAGGGGGAAGGTGGAGCAGATCACATGAAACCTTAGAGACCACAGTGAAGAATTTGGACTTTACCTTGAGGGCAATAGTCTTCCCTTGAAGGATTTTAAGAAAGAGAATGTCGTCTGATGCACATTTTTTTAGGCTGCTATGTGGGGAACAGACTGTATGGGCAAGGGTGGAAGCTGGGGGGGGGGCAGTAGTGGCGGCATTGAGGAAGCCTCTGCAATATTCCAGGTGAATGACTATGCTGGTGGCAGTGGGGGTAGTGGAGAGGTCGGATACCTAAAATATTTTCAATATAGAGCCATAAGCATTTGCTGATGGATTACAAGAAGTGTGAAAAGTAGAGCCAATGGGAGTGTAATGCTTCAGTTTTAGCACAAATGCCCCTTCCTCAAGGAAGCCTTCCGGGATGCTAACTTAGGGACCTCTCTTGGACACACTTGAATTCCCTGGTCAAAAGTCCTCCTTCATTAAACATCTCATACTGCTGTATGGCTATTTAATGATCTGCTCTCTTACTCACCTATCAGCTTCGGGAGAGGGGGGATTCCTGCCTGTCCTGTCCACATTTGTATCACCGATTCCTGGCACATAGGAGGCGCGCAAACAACTGCTTGTTGGCTACATGACAAGAATCCTTTCTAGCCTGAGTCCCGCCTTCCTAAAATCAATCAGCTTCCACAGTTTCTAGGCTGGTGTAAGAAAGGATTTGTTGTTGCTAATGGGCTCTAAGTGGGTGTATTTGCGTGGTTTGGGATGGCCTAGAGGACCCAGCCTCACCTGTCATCCCAGAGGCAGTGGAATTCATTTAGCTGCTCATCCAACACCAAGCCCGTGCCAGACACTGCCCTGGCCTCAAGGTTCAGATCCTGCAGGAAAAAAAATGGGGGAGACAGAACCATCTAGGGGCTGAGTCAGAGGGGTCATCCTGTATTGTCCAGGATGAGGAACCTCAGGGTCGCAGGCTTTTGGTTGCTTCGGGGGGGCTAAACCGAGCCCAGGTCCCTCTCACCAGCCCTTGAAGCCCCATCATTAGGTCTCGCTCGGCTGTTGGGCTGAGCTTCTTCATTCTGCCTTTCTTCTTTACCTCCGCTAGACTGGGGCTGGAGAGGAATCCAGCGCCCTTCTTAACACCTCGCTTCTGCCGGGCAGAGAGAAGGGTCAGAGTCCGGGGGATGGCCCGCTGCTCCCCCTCCCCCTCCTCAGGGCAGGTCTGAGGCCTCACCGCAGTGGTGACGCTGGAGTCGGAGACGTTGGGGGGCGAGTGGGGGTTGTGCCTACTCCTTCGCTGCCTGACGGAATCCTGGCCGATGGAAGTCATGGTCGGGGAGACTGTGACCCTGCCGCGGTTTTGGGGAGTGGAGGTGGCTGTGAGGGGGCTGGAAGTGGCTGAGGACCCCCATATCCCTGCCCCCTGCCTGGGCCCCACCCCCTATACTATACTCCATCCCTTACTCCTTCTAAACCCCGCCTTTCCCAAGGCCCTTTCCTTTTACTGGGGTGTCCCTTCCACCTGGTCCCGCCCTTTCCACTAGACTCCACCCCTTTGACACCATTCTCTTTTCCCTTTTCAAAGCCTGGTCCTTTCACAGAGCCCTTAAATCGCAGGATCAGTCCGTTCTAAGGGCCTATACTTTCCAGCTAATCACCTGCCCCTTCCACTCTACCAAGGCCCATCTCCAGACCCTTTTATTCTTCTAAGCCTCGTCCAGATCTCACCCGCTCACAAACCTGCCCTTTCCCGCCTATCTCACGGGATAGTCACCCACCCTTTTCACTCAGTCAGACTCAGCCCCTGCCCCGACTCCACCCTTAATGAGTCACTCAACTCCACCCCTCACCGGGCCATTCTGTCAGATCCCGCCCCTAACGTTTCAATAAACCGTGCCCCCTCAAGGGACGGCTCCTTTCTTTCCACAGATCCCACCCCGGCCCCAACCCTACTCCTGTTTCACCCAAGTTCCCTTCAGCCAGTCCCGAGCCACCTCCCGCCAGCCTCCGCCCCCGCGGTGGACGCTGACCAATCTTTTGGTTCCGCTCTCAGGCGGCTAGCCCGTCTTCGGACTCCGCCCCTTGCTCTGGCCGCCAAGCTCTGAGCGGCCTGGAGGGGGCCCGGCGGGTGCTCGAGCCCCTCTCTCCATTGGGCGGGTTTTTGCGACTGCCCGCCCAGATCCCGCCCACAGAGGACGCGCTCCTTTCCCGCGGGGCCACACCTCCCGCGAGCTCACAAACTGCCGACGGGAGCGTCATCAGGGCGCGCCAGCAGCTCAATCCAGGGCTTTTGCTCAAGTCCTACTCTCTCCTGGCTATCGTTGCGGTTGGCTTGGTTGCCACGGCCGTGCTCCTTCGCCCGTGCCCCGTCACCTTAGGAGCCCTTTGGACCCGCGTCAAGCGTGCCGTACGACGGCTCAAGAGAGGAAGAGAGCGAGCCCGGGAGGGAAGGAGTTAGTAAGGGGCGTGTTCACGCCTCCCGGCCGTCTTCCCGCGCGGCGCGCCATGATGACGTAGCCTTGGCGGACTGGCGCCTGGGCCCGGGCGAGGTTGAAGCCGGACGATAGCTGGTGGCGGCCAAAAAGGGAATGATGTCAGTAAATGTGATGACTTTATCAGTGGGTTATGTATGGCCAACGTGGCACACAAGGGAGCACTCAAGCAAACGTTAGCTATTAATATTGTGCTGTGGAAAATGGGTGATGGGGAAGAGGAGCCCCAGCGACTGACGATAGCAAGTATTAGGGGCCAGACATTCCCGTTAATAACGCAGCTTTGCAGATAAGGAAACTGAGGTTACTCGGCTTAGTCATGTGACCTTGGGCAAGTTACTGAATGTCTCTGTGTTTCAGTTTCCTCATCTGGAAAATCGTGATAATAATAGTGCCCAGGGCCAGAATGGACTGGGAGTTTTTCGTAGGCGGCTAGTCTCCCTATCTGCCCCCTCGGCCGGATAACCTCTGCTCCCACGCTGTGTGTGTGCGAGCTTGGGGGTTAGGGGGAGTTGCTCCTGTGCCCCCACCTCCACCCCTGTCTAAATATCAGCCCCGCCGGTTTGTCCTCCTAATCTCCCTCTCTCTCTCTCCACCATTTCCTATCCCGCTGCAGGCTGGGGCGGGAGAGATAAGCGGCGTGGAGTTCAGCATCGCTGACTAACAAGCAGATTGACAGCCCCACTGCCCAGTAGCTGAGCCTTCTGACCCCCTTGAGGATCCCAGTTCCAGTCCCCTCTTCCTTTCCACTCTTTTCCTGCCTGAATATATCTTTTGTCCAAGTGGAAGAGGGTCACAGACTTAAGACCTTTAAACTTCCACATACACCAAAGAAACACACATACAGTGACACACTAGGGAACATTCTGGGGTTATGACCTCTGCAAAGTTATGGAGTAGGGAGTCTTATAAAGGCTCAAGGCTCATTTTTCTGAATAATCAGGAGATAAGTTCCTGTAGAACAGGGGTCAGCAAACTTTTTTTGATAAAGTGCCAGATGGCAAATATTTTAGGCTTTCTAGGCTGCATGCGGTCTCTGCGGCATAATTTTCTTCTCTTTTTCACATCCCTTTAAAAATGTAAAAACAGGCTGCTGGCTGGCCTTGGCCAGCAAGCCATAGTTTTCCAACCCTTGCTGTCCAGTGTCAGTCCTTGGTTTTCATTACCTGACTAGGATTCTCTCTCTCTCTCTTTTTTATTTGTAGACTTTTAATAACCTTTACAAATATTTGTGGATACTAATTTTGATACTATCCAGAACTCAACAAAGGGTAAATAGTTTAAATATTATTTGAAATGTGAAATCTGAAACCACATTAATGAACTTTTTGTACTCGAAAGTTACATTAAAATTAAAAGCCATTGGTCTTCAGTGGTCATTTGGAAAATGTTGGTTCACTAAGTTATGTACATTTTCCAAATGATGACACATTCGTAATGTAGTATCAAAAGATCACATTTATTAATATCACCACCAATATCTAGAGGAAAAAAGCCTTTAAGTATTGGAAACTCTCAAACTCGTGGTGGTAGATGAAAAAATCTAAATTTTCACTTGAAAGCTTGAATTTTATAATTGCAAACAAATATTGTCAGTTGTTTTCCTAGAAGTAACAGGCTCATTTTATTTTCAGGAAAATGCTAAATATGAATATGAATAACCTTAGTTTGTCACTTGTTCTTTCAAGTAAAAATGGAAAAAAAGCAACTAGATCTTGCTAGGATTCTTTTAAAGGATGGAGGCAGGGGTTCTTGGCTGCATGAGGGGAGGTATTCCTTTTGTGTGAGCTGTGTAGAAAGGGACTCATGGACAGGGTCAGGTCACTTCTGGTGTTCCTCTACTGGGTCAAGCAAATGTCTCTGGATAGGGGTGAGCACAGGGGTTCCTATAGTTTCTATAGCAGTGTTCCTCTACTGGATCAAGTGGGCGTTTCTATACAGGACAAGACAGGTGTTCCTAGAGAGATCCAGACTAGGGGATCCTGTCCAAGTTCAGGATGGAGCTCCTTAGACTGCATTACAGCAGGTTCCTACAAAGAGATCAGGGTCAGGACAGGTTTTTTCTGTACAGTTTCAGAGCTTGTGTTCATGTAGGTAGTAAGATCTTATGTTCATGTCCAGATTCAGATCAAGAGATTGTTATTCATTGAGATAAATTATGCTAGCTGCTGTAACAAATCAACCAAGAATCTCATCTCAGGGGTTTAACAAATAAATGGCTAGTAGGTCATAAGTGGACCAGGAGACCTCGCTTTTGTGGCTGTGCTCTCCTCTAGGTCCTTGGCGTTTTTGCTGTTTAGCTGGTAGGTGGGGAAGGAAAAGGGAGAGTGGAGGATTGTTTGGGAGGTTTTTATGGGCTAGGCCTGGAACTGGTACATATCACTTTGGTGCACATTCCATTGGTCAGAACTCAGCCCCATGTCCACATCTGGCAGAGGTTGCAAGGGAGGTTGGAAAAGATTGAGTGGGCTCAGGAAGAAAAGGAACAGGCTTTGATGAGCCCACAGCAGTGTCTGCTGCAGGATTCTATAGACTCCATAGAGCGCCGCTGTCCAGAATGGTAGCCACTAGATACATGTGGCCAATGAGCCCTTGAAATGTGGCTGGCCCAAATTGAGCTGTAAGTGTAAAATACACACCAGATTTAAAAAAAAAAAAATAGTACAAAAAGTTTAAATATCTCAGTAATTCCTTGTATTGATTGCTTGTTGAAATGGTAATATTTGGATATATTGGATAAAGTAAAATACACCATTAAAATTAATTTCACCTGTTTCTTTTCCCTTTTTTAACATAGCTGCATGAACATTTAAAATGACATGTGGCTCTCATTATATTTCTATTGGACAGCTCTGCTGTAGAGAATTCTCTTTAAAGTATTGGGACAGGGGTTCTTTTACTGGGCAGGGGTCAAGTTTTCTCTACAGAGTTCAGTTAGTGTTTCCTGTCTGGGATCAGGAGAATGATACTATTACATGGCCAGGCAGGTTTGTAGAAAAGATGGGGGTGGGAGACATTATAATGTGAGAGGGAAGGATATGAAGGCACTTTTTTTCCTGAAAAGGTAAAGGCTAGGTGCTCCTTTGGAGGCCAGGAAGGTGTTTTTCTGTAGAAGGTCAGGCCAGGGGATCACAAAATACTCAGGACAGGTATTTCTGTACAGGGTCAGGATTCGGTTCCTGGACCCAGATCAGGTGATCCTGTTGAGGGCTAGGTTGTGCAGGTGTTCATGGAAATTCAGGGTATTGGTTATTTAACAATTTCAGAACAGAGGTTCCTATAGAGAGTAGGTGTTTTTGTACTGGTTAATTTCTTGGGTTTCTGAAAAGAGTCAGATCAGAGGTTCCTGTTGAGAGTAAGGGTGGTGTTTTCTGTAGCAGCTCAGGGCATAGGTCCCTGCTGAGAGTCATAGAGGGTAGCCTTGGGCAGGGTCAGGACAGAAATCCTATACAGTTAGGACATTGTTTCCTTCAGAGAGTCATGTGAGTGTTTCTTCTGTTGGGGCAGGACAGTGGTTCTTATACAGGGTGAAGGTGGGGCTTCTGGGACAAGGCCAGGGTAAAGGTTGTTATGTAGAGTCAGATCAGGGCTTCCTGTTCAGTGTCTTTCCAGAGATTAAGGTCAGGAGTTCCTATAAAGGATCAGATCAGAGGTTCCCATAAATGAGGGAAGTAAAGGATTTCTGTTAAAGTTTTCTACAGAGTCAGATCAGAGGTTCCTGAACAATTGTAGGGAAAGGCTTCCTGCAGAGGGTCAGGGAAGTAGATCTAACATAGGGGGAGGATAAGTGCTACATGGTGTGAGGACAGGAAGCCCTACATAGTATCAATAAATGGTACCCAGCAGTGTCTGGGTAGGGGGTCCTGTACCAGGTGAGGCCACAGTGTCAGGAAAGAGTTTTCTACAGGTTCAAGACTGAGGTTCATGTTGAGAATTGGATCATGGTTCCTGTAGACCTGACAGTGTAGGGCATGAGGTCAAGGATTGTGCAGGGTGAGGTCAGAGGTTCCTGTACAGTATCAAGGCAAGGCTTGCAATACTCAGGGCTGGGCACCTGAAGAGGTGAAGGACAGGGATTTTTGTAGAGAGAGAGCCAGGTCAGTGGTTCAGAACTTAGGTTTTTGTCAAGATTCAAGGCTGAAATTCTTGAAAGAAGTCAAATCTACAGTTCCTGTTCATTGTCAGGATTTGGCTACACATTAAAATCAACAGGGAAACATGAAAAAGTACTACTGGGGCAACAGAAGTTAGACAAAAAGAGCATCTACTATGATTCCATTTATTTAAAATTCATAACCAGGCAAAATCTATGGAAGACAGAATAGTTATCTTTGGGGGGAGTGGGGAATGACTGGAAGTGAGCCTGAGGAGGGCTTCTGGTGGGACCAGTCATGTTTTGCTTCTTGATTTGGGTTCTGCTCTGGAGCTTGGGTTCACTCCGTGTAAACTCATTGAGCTGTTCGCTTATGGTTTGTGCACTTTTCTGAATATCTGTTGTACCTCAATACAAATTTTCATGAAAGAAGAAAAGTACCAATGCTAGAGTTCCATCCAAGACCAAGTACATGAGAATGTCTTGGAGTGAGGTGTTTCTAAAATGCTACCTGGAGGGCAGGGCTCCAGTACAATGTAAGGACAGACATTCCAGTCCAAGGTCGAGACAGGACTTCTATAAAGAGATCAAGGACTCTTGTAGAGGGTTGGGACAGGCATTTCTTTAAAGGGTGATGTGGAGGCTCCTTGAAGTGTGAATTCAGAGATTCCTAAGTGGGTGAAGCAGGGGTTCCTCCTGTACAAGGTGAGGTGTGGGTCTCTTGTTGGTAATTAGATAAAGGCTTCCCCTTGAAGTTTCGAAGCTGGTTTCCTGTACCAGGCTAGGACAGTGGTTGTTATATTGGATGAAGATGGGTTCCTGAACAGGGTGGGGCCAAGAGTTTCTGTACAGGGCCAGACATATTTCCAGCACAAGGTTCCGAGAGGGGTTTCTGTCCGAATGAGGACAGGGGCTCCTATGGAGTGTGAAAGCTGGGATTCTTGTGGAGAGGCCAGGCTGGGAGCTTTTACAGAGTCAGGTAGTTCTGGACAATTTCCATAATGAACATTGAGGATTGTGACACTAAAGTGGGCTCCTCAGTATGTCTAGCATGGAGACTAGCTGAAGGGTTTTTTTTTTTTTTTTTTTTTTTGAAGGCTGCTGCTTTCCCATAATATGGACCAGGCCATGGTCCACCCCTTTTCATATTCTGAGTATATGTGCCCCACAATCCCCATCTCTGGGGCTCTAGAGGAGAAACCATAAAGAGAAGCAGCTCAATTAAGTGTGAGCAACACTGTATTTTTTGGGGGGAGGGGGTGCTCATTCCATCCAAAATCCACTCCTTAAATTCCCGTGGTCAGTTCTGAGCTTTATGTTTTCATTAGTAAGATGAGGATAAGTATACTTTCTTCAGAGTCCTTTTTTTCAGGAGTTAATGTTAACTAAAGCGACTGAGGCCTCCCAGCCTGCTCCCTGACCCACAGTGAGCCCTCAGTAAATGGTGCTTACTTGCTCTGAAGACAGGCCATGTAGTGGGGTGGCTAAGCACACTGGCTCTGGGGTCACACTGCCTGGCTCTGCCCCTTGCCACTGGCCCTGGGCAAGCCACCCAACCTCCCTGGCTTAGGACATTACTTGATTCCAAGTCTACTCCTATGTAAGTGTTTGTTCACTTGAAAAACAAATTCCATTTTGGGTTGGGGCAGTTCACCCAGGTGAGTATGTGTGTTGGGGAAGGTCTTGGCACTGTGGGGAGCTCCTCACCTCCCAGGGTCTAAATATCACCCCCAAAGGCTTCTTTTATTCTCCTAAGCTCCTGCTCTCATCCTCTAGCATTTCCCACAAGGCTGCAGGCTGCCCTGGGGCAGGAGAGATAAGACGTGAGTAACATGAAGACACACTGCAAACTCCAGGGCCCAGCATTCCCTTCTTAAGGGCTACCATTCCAGCCTCACCCCTTCTCCCTTTTCCTTCCCTGAACATGTCTTTTGTCTCTTGGAAGAGGGTCCCTGACTTACACCAACTGAGATTATATATGTTTATACCTCCACAAACAAGTATACATAGATCTGCTCATATCGTCAGCCACTCAGAGACTCTTGACCTGGTGGTTTGGAGCTGTATATACCCCAGAAAAGCATGTTCTTAAACTTAAGCTGTTCCTGTGAGTCCACTGTAAGTAGGACCCTTTGATGAAGTTACTCCAGTTAAGGTGTGACCCGTCTCAGTCAGGATGGGTCTTAATACTGGAGTTATTTATAAGCAGAATGAAACTCAGACAGATAGAAACAAAAGACCACAAGAACCAAGAACTGATGGTCAACAGAACCTGGAAGAGAAGGGAGAGGCCAGGAGAGGCCACCGTGTATATTGCTGTGTGACAGAAAAGCCCAGGACCAACACTCACCGGCAGCCAGCCCCAGAATGCCACAGTCTTCAGGGAGAAAGCATCGCTTTGGTGATGCCTTGATTTAGACATTTTCCCAGCCTCAAAACCGTGAGCAAATAAATTCCCATTGTTTAAGCCAGCCCATTGCACGATGTTTGCTCAAGCAGCCCAGGAAACTAAAACACACACCCACATGCATAGACTTTCACAGAAATATCGACATTACGAGACCCACAAAGATATCCTGGCACACAAGACCTTCATGGTCACACTGCTTTGTCCCCACCGCACCATTCCAGACAGTTCTTGTTCAACAGACCAAAAACATTTATCGAACATCTTGTGCCCAGTGCATATGCTGCCACCCTGTCTCAAAGATCACCCGGCAAAACCCTAAGGACATCCGGACACCATTAAAAACTACAAGCTAAAGAACTCAGTTGACTATGTAGCCTGAAGGACAATTAGAGTACCCCAAATATCCCACCAACCACAAACAACTTGCATAATCTTATTTTCCTTTAAAAGCCCTTGCCTGGAAAAATGATTTGGGTTGCCATCTGAATCTGTGCTCCCCAAATTGCAATTCTAAGACTCCAAATAAATGCCTTGTTGCCCTGCAGAGCAACAAACAAAGATCACGCAGCATCACAGACAAACACACGAATACCACCCCACGCCTTTCCTCATCACACGCCATCCCACACACACTCCCACACCTAATCCTCTACACCCTGCCCCTCACAGTCATATGGCATCACCCAGCCTCACCCCTGCAGTCACAACTGCACAGTGCAAACATCCACTCCCCAGACTGCCTCTCAGTATGGCCTGTGGATACACAAGCCACTTCACGCAACCTGGACAGTCCACCATGGTTTTACAGACACTGTTAAACTCAACTGTTGTAACCCAGGACCATGAAGCGCCACACATGCGTCTCCTACAGCCTCCCACAGATTGTCTCCTCAGTCACACCCTACAGCCATACTACTGTCATCTAATCACAAACGACACCCAGTGCTGCTATTTATTCCACCACGTGCAGACTCACACTGCCAGTTTTAGGACTTTGGTGGTTTTATTGTACAAAAGCTTCGAAGGTCCAGGCCAGGGGTGTCTGGGGCCCAAAGGGTTGGGTTGTACAGGCTGTCACCACCCTTGCCCCCTGAGGCTAAGCCCTGTGCCCTCACAAGCTCACGAGCTCAGTGGAGCCACCACAGTAGTGGTGGTGGGAGGCATGGGGCCTGTGGGGAAGGCGCCCATGGGTGAGCCCAGCAGAGGCCCCGGGAAAGGCATGAGGTGGCTGACAGGGCCTCATAGCACCATGGGGCCCAGGCCTTGGTAGAGATGAGCATACCGGGTGGGCCCAATGTCAAGCCTGTGGCCATCTCCCCACAATTCCCACTACCACTGCCCCCAGCCACCACCATGAAGCCACCAGCTGGTCCTTCGGCTGTTCCTGTACCTCCCAGACTCGATCCCCGTTTCTTTTTCCCTTTTCCGGACGCCTTGCGGTTTTGAGTCTGAATACCATCCTTCCGCATGGTCAGTGGCCTGTTCACCTGCCAAAAGGGAGGTCATGGGCTCTTTTCCAACTCCAGGCTTTTACCTCCATCTCTGCCACTATCAGGGTCACCCCTTTCACCCCACTTCTTTATGAATAGGGAATTGGTTTAAGAAATAGGGGGTTGTGCCTCAGTGTGGCACAGATATTGGCCTAAGGAATCCTGAGATCCTGAGACCCTGAGCTTGGGAAAGCCTCCAAGGCTGATAGGAGGTGCCCAAGGTCTAGGGTGGGGAGTGGCAGTTGGGTGATGGCTGGAGGTGGGGAAGAGGGAAGGAGGAAGGAGAAGGGAGATGGAGGAGAGAGAAGGGAGCAGAAGGGAGGTGTAAGAGAGGAGGGAGTGGAAAGGAGGAAGGAAATGAAGGGAGGGAGGAGGAAGGGAGGAAGGTGATGGAGAAGGGAGGATGGAGGAAGAAAGATGGAAGCAGGAGAATAGGAGGATGAAGAGAGGAGAGAAAGTAAAGGAGAGGAGGGAGAAAAGGAAGCAAAGAGGGAGGAAGGAAAAGTGAGAAGAAAGGGGGAGGAGGAAGAGAAAGAAGGAAGAGAAGGGAAGGGGGAAAGGGGAGGAAGGAGAAGGGAAGAAGGGTTATGAGGAGACGAGAGGGTTCAGGGTAGGACAAGAGCAGAATGAGGAGGGGAAGCATGGCATGAGGATGGGTTGCCATATGGTGTGAGGACAGGGAAGGCAGGGTCTCACCTGGTGTAACTTGTAGTAGAGGCCACAGGCACTGCACACAGGGTCCCCACTGGCATTTCTCCGCCACAGGGTTGTGGTTGTTGTCTGGCAGTTGGTGCACTGGGTGTCTGCCCATTTGCTGACAATCTGGGGGAAGAGAAAATGTGAAGATGAGTGCACTGGGGAGGTAGGAGTAGGACAGGGAGATTCGCAGGGTATGTCAGGAGGAAACAAGAGAAAAGGGTCAGGCTGAAGGCAGGGGTTCCTGTAGAATCATATTAGGGGTTCCTGCACCAAGTGAGGACAGGGGTCTTTACAAGACGATAGCTGTAGATTCTGTGTGGGGTGCGGACAGAGATTTCTGTGTGGGCTAAGGGTTTCTAATATTGTATTAGGGGCTACCGTCACTTGGTTCTCAAGTTTGGCTGCACAGTGGAATCACTTGGAAGTTAAAAATTCCTGGCACCCAGGCTGCACCCCAGATCAATTTGATCAGCACATCTGCGGGGGGAGGGGCCACAGGCCTCAGGTTTCTTTGAAGTGCCTCAGGATGATTCCCATGGGTGGGGTGGGGGCTAAGGAAGAAAACACTGCTGTATGGGATGAGGGTGAAGGTTTCTGGTCTGGTTTGAGGACAAGGGAACCTGTTGGAAGCCTGTAACAAGAGATTGAGGGTAGGAGTTCCTGTACAGAACTGCTGTTTGGGGTAAGAACAGGTGTTTCTATACAGGGTGAAGACAAGGAATTCCGTATAGGATGAGGACAGGGATTCCTGTTCAGGGAGAGGGCAAGGATTTCTATACAGGATGAAGGGAAGTTTCTCCTGTATAGGATGAGGGCAAGGGTCTCTGTATGGTGTTGGGACAGGATTCCTGTCAGATTGAGGACAGGGGTTCCTAAACAATGGGAGGACATGGGTTTTTTGTACAGGGTGAGGACAGATTTGCACCCAATGTGAGACCAGGGGTGTCTTTATGCTGCAAGGATAGGGAATTCAGGCACAGGGTGAGAACAGTAGCTCCCACAGAAAGTGAGGTGGGCCTGGGGTCTTACCATGAGCTTTTTGGGCCAGATGAGGGGCCTGTTCTGCCCGTTCATCTTGTGATAGAGGCCACAGGCATTGCACAGGTAGTGGCCTGTCCTGTCCCTCCGCCACAGTGGAGTTGCTGTTGCTCCACAGTTCACACACTCCCTCGCTTCTGGTGGGGTGGACAGGGGGGAAGGAGCCAGGCTCAGCTCAATTTGCCTTGGACCACCCCACCACCACCCCCCGTCGTCCCTTTTCAAGAACCTCACCACAAGGGGGCAGGGGCAGGGTTCCACGCAGCTTGGGGGAAGAATAAGTCACTGGATTGAGGGGGCTCCCGGTGGGGAAGAAGAAGGTACTGGAAAAATCAGGACCCCCATAAGCACTACTGGGGACAGGAAGTGATGAAGGCAGTGCAGGCCCCAGGGTCAAGAGGTCTGGACTCAGTCACTCTGTCTTTAAGGTATCCAGGAAGCTGGTGCTGCCTTTCCCATCCGGATCTTCAGGAGCCTGGCGAGGGGACTCTTCACGGGTGGGGCACACAGTTGAGGCAGGGTAGAGCCCCGTCTTGCCATAGGCCCAGCCAGCATATGGTGACCCCCCTGGGATCCCCTCCATACAGTTGAGCAATGGATACACCTGAAAGACTGTGGGGGGCAGATATGGGAAGGAAGGAGGAAAGAAGAGGAGAGATCAGTGTAACGTCACCCCCCCTCCCCTTTCTGGGTGCAATGGTACTCAGCAGCCCCAACATGGTGGACAAATTTCCACCCTTTCCACAGGTTACCTGAACAGTTTCCAGCCATTGACTCCTGGACCCCAACCCCTCTGCTCACTCTGACAAACTACAATAACCTCCAACCATTTCCAAATAGGCTTTGAGAATGACTGTGGAGATCTGAAGCCCCGTGAATCACTTGACAACTAGGGCAGCCACCACCTACTTGCAATATTGCTTGTCAAGATGGCTGCCTCAATATGGCAGATTGAAGAGCATTGGATTTCCCGGGACTGGACTTCACCAGGTGGAGTAGTTGGCACATTGGTGTGAAAAGCTATTTCCAGGATGACCTAGTGGGATTCTGCCCCAGCTAAGGCTCTCCACAGCAACCTCTATAGCACCCATCCAATACCAAGACAGCCATCCAAAGGGGTTACCTGGGGAGTGTCTGTAGGCTTCTGCATCCCAGTAGTAGGCCAGTGCAGCTGCTGCAGTAGTGGCGGTGCTTGGAGCAGTGGAGGAGGCTGCTGTATCCAAGCTCTCA